>NC_056745.1:819713895-819869836 GCF_019279795.1 Protopterus annectens
AAGTCTGATTTTCAGCAGCACTTTTGTTACAGAACAAAACTAGTAATTAATTTATGCTCAACTCCTGAGAGACTTGCTTGGCTACAAACATCTGCATTAGAAGCTGAAGCTAAGTGAAACTTGCAGTAGTGTATTTTAGTCTTCCGTTAAGTACAAACTTGCAGTTTTAAAAGTACTGTATTTTCATTTTTTCTGTTTCCTAATTGTGTGTTTCATTAGTGTTGGTGGCTCTTGAATTCCCCGCCCCTCCTGTAAGTCTGTATTAGAACACTCCTTCTGGGTCCATCTCATTTGCTCAATTAACTGAGTACAGTGAGATCATATTCTGAGTCTAGTGTTCACTCTACTTAATACAGAGAGAAGATTTGAGAAGGCCAGCCCACGTAGGTTCTTCCTTCCTCTATCCTTGCACTTAAAATAAATAAATACATTTTTGCACTTTATTCATTTGCTTTTACTGCATTTGTGTTTCCTCCTACTTTATTTTGCTTTTGTTAAAAGTACTCAATTTTATTTATTCTGCTGCATTTATTACTGCTTGGTAGTAGCCTGATTAAATTGTAGCTGTTATTTTATGTCTTTTGGTTTAAGCACTTGGGCTTCATGCAATCTGTTTTAAATTAAGAAGGTATGTGGTCTGCACTGTTGAGGCAGGGCAGTTAGCTTACATCCTTCTAAGCTGGGAATTGCTGATTGAAGGCCCAGTGTCTATATTCTAAAAGTGTATTAGTTCTGGCTTCAGGCCAGTTATTATACATTAAGAAGGTTTGTGGTCTGCACTCTTGTGGGAGGAGAGGCTGGATTCTGCCCTTCTGAGCTGGGAATTTCTGGTCACAGGCTTATTGTGCCTGCTTATTTGAACTGTTTCTTTCTGAAATTGGTGCGCCTTGTTGTTGTAGCATAGACCAGATTCAGGCCTGCTGAATCTAGCTTTGTTTGTATAACTTGAGCACTGATCCAGGCCATCTTTTTTTGGAGAAGGTTCCCCTGCACCCTAGTAAGCAGGGATGTGCAGTTAGAACTTGTCTGACTGAAGACTGCTGGAACAGGGCTCAGTTTTGAGCTTTTTTTCTGGTTAATTGGGTAACTTGTTTGAATCATTTGTTCATTTTCTATTGTTGTATATATATATATATATATATATATATATATATATATATATATATATATATGTGTGTATATGTGTATATATATATATATATATATATATATATATATATATATATAATTGCACTTTATTCATCTGCTTTTACTGTATTGGTGTTTCTTCCTACTTTATCACTAGGGGCATTGACTACAACTTTGATCTGCGATATATGACAATAAGTATCCGTTTCTGTGCATTTAAAGTGTTTTTTTTGTGTGTATCTGCTTTATTTTCTGAAAAAAAAAGTGGATGTATATATATATATATATATATATATATATATATATATATGGATTCACTTTATAACCTCGAAATGCTGAAATATCGAATTTCAGTATCTCAAGACTATAAAACCGAATCCACAAAACACCGACAAACAAAAACCGCAAAACCACATAACCGAAAACACCACACACACTACACTAAACATACAACACAACACCCACATCACAACATAAACAAAAACAACACACATACACAACTCACACACACATAAGTAGGGGCCAAGCCCCTGCACCCATATGGGGGGCTGTGCCCCCCACACCCCCCTACTTATATATACTAACTCCGAGATCGCACAAACACAACACAAAAGCTCACTCACACATGCACATTCTCCAATCCCTCACACACACTCTAACTCCCACTCAAAACCCTTACAAAACACTCACTTACCTGACATAACACCTACATCCAAACACGGCACCAACAAAACACAAACCCGGACATTACATAGCGCAACTTCATAACAGCGAATTCGACATATTTTCGACATACGTCAAATTCGCGATTATGAACGTTCGCTATTTTTAACATTCGACTTTATAGCTTTGAGATACTGAAATTCGACATTTCAGTATTTCGATGTTATAAAGTGAACCCATATATATATATATATATATATATATATATATATATATATATATATATATATATATATATATGTATATATATATACTCGTTTCTCACCTTTCTAAGCTAGTATAGTCCAGTTTTCAGGTTAGTGCTAAATTCAGGGCTGTGTTACAAATCTCTGTCTGCCCATACCTTACTTGGATAGAAGGAAGTTTCTCTGTTCACCTGTGAGAGAGGGGAGCTTTGAGCAGCCTATCTGTCCCTGGAGGAGTGGTTTCAGCCCAGAAATTAGTAGTTTATTGGCCATTTTGGGCTAAATTCTCTCTCTTTCATTTCCCTGCTATAAATACCGTATTTGCCCGGTTTAGCTCGCCGGGCAGCGCTGGTTAGCTAGGGTAAAATTATTCCCGGCTCCACAAAGTCTCCTCTTCAATTTTTCCCCTTGGAACTAGACAAACATTCAACTTAAGCACTCAAGCCATTCATTTCTCAGCCGGCACTTGCTCAAAACTTACAGCAAGCACTTATAAACCCTAGCACTAGACCCTCCTGTACTGTACAGGAGAACAAGGCTCTCTATTTGACCTTACCAGCCATCCAGTAAAACAGTTCACTGTACCAATCCAGGCATGTCCATAGGGCAGTTTCAGGTGTACTCTCCAGTCCAACTGGTGAATCTGGGCATTTTGAGGCAATGTTGCAACTGCCTCGTGTACACAGACAACCCCCTCCTCCTACCTACCACCAAACACTAACACATGTGAGAGATGCAATTATACAGCCAAACTGGAGGGTAAGCTCTCTCAACCCAAGACTGGATCAGACAGTCAAGAGGAGAAGGGAAATACTTGCATCACACCACCAGTCTCACATAGAACCATTAAACCAGCACTGGCAAAAAAAACACAAATACATGAAAACATACTCGGAGGCTCTAAATAAAAATCTGCAAAACCAACAGAGACCTCCAAAGCAAACATCCAAGCAACCTCCACACCCCCAACACAAACCATGAAACACATACTTCACCAAACCAGTGTGTCATGCAATCACAGCCCTTAAGGCAAAATAACATACCCAACATACTATCAAAAAACAAACCAAAAGGTCCCGAACCAGCAGGTGTAAAACTCCAAAGGTTTATTAGAAAATAAATTGAAGAATCAATAAAAAAAAATATATTTTTTTTTCATATACTGTTGTTGCATTCTGTTGGTGTTGAAATGACAAGCAATTTCTGTGTTAGATTTTTAACACAGAAATAAACATATTCGGTTATTTAATATTAGAAATAACATTTCTTTTATTAGAAACGCCTTTGAAATTCTGCTTATTGCAGACTCCTAGTTGAGTTTCGCTGTTTATTTATTAATTTATTATTGATTCTTCGTTATGCATTAGAGGTGTGTACTCCTTACTACCTTTTCTGTTAAGGAATGGATATTATATTTGGTTGCAAGCATTACTTCATTTTATTTTCTTTTTAATCACAAGATTCTGTATGAGTTTTGTTTTACCCTATGAAAAGTTGTTTGCTAAAATGTATTTTAAGGAAAACAAACAGTATTTACACTTGATTAGGTTCATGAATCTTCACTAAGACATTCTTGGTTACTTTTATCAAGTTCATGTTTCTTTTTTGAAAACTTTTTTATGTTTGACACCCTATCTACACTAAGTGGACATTTATTTATGCTTTTAATGTAATACAACTTTAAATGTGAAGGTATGTCAGTGGGTTCAATTAAGGCAGCTGTTTGTAATTTTGTAACACCCCCCCCTTTTTTTGGGTTTTAAAATGTGTTTGATGATTTTTTCCTTTGTCTGAAGAAGTCTTCCTACTAAGGGAGACGAAAAGCGCTTTACTTTTACATTTTCTAATAAACCTTTGGAGTTTTACACCTGCTGGTTCGGATCCTTTTGGTTTGTTTTTGACAGTTTGTTTTTCTTCAGTTTTGGAATACCCAACATACTAGTAATAGGTGACTGTACAGTCAGGCACACTGACGTCCCACTCACAAGGCTGAATAAGGAGAAGGTTACTGTTAGCTGCCTGTCAGATGCCAGGATCCGCCAAGTAACACAAGCACTCGGGTCACTCCAGAACAAGTACAAATATGACTCTGTCATTGTCCATGTTGGTGTGAATGACCTGAGCCGTACCTCCCTGGACTACATAAAAAGAGACATGGAAGAGCTCTCTGATCACATAGCCGAGGCCGGTATGACCCTGACCCTGAGTAGCATCCTGTCCTCACCAAGAATTATACCATGGAATAAAGAAAAAAATCTCAGTTTCAACAATTGGCTACGTTTCTGATGTCATTTAAAGGGTATCCAGTGTCTGTCTGCCTGGGATGACATGTTCGACAAGCCACGCTGCTTCGCTAGAGACGGCTTGCACCTGTCACCCTTAGGCTTTTGAATACTGGCCAAGGCTCTTGCCACCCCCATAGTGCCTTTTTTAGGCAAGGCTCAAAAAGACAAACCCACCGCCGTAAATAGCACAAGTAACAAAAAGGGTAATGCTACTCAATGCCAGAAGTCTAAACCTCAAAACGCATGCACTCGAGGCACTCCTCAGTATGGAGAAAATCAATATACGTGCAGTAACACAAACCTGGTTTAAGGCTACAGAGAGCACCCCAGCACTACCAGGCTACAACTTGTACTATACATTTTGGCCACAGAACCCAAACCGAAATACAAAAGCCGGGGGCGTATCCATATTCATCAAGGATACCCACACCTCCATGTTAGTGGCACAGCACAATGCTTCAGAGATCATCCACGTGCAACTAACAATGGGCAAAACTGTAGTTCTAATTGTGGCTTGCTACAGATCACCCACAATGTCCCAGGACCCCCATTCTGCATTTCTGGAAACACTGGGAAACTTAAAGGTCCTACCAAACACCCTAATATTGGGTGATTTCAATTACCCAAACATTAACTGGGAGAATTACTCAAGTACTAGCTCCCTTGCCCAACATTTTCTAGAATTTATAAACTCAAACGCCCCAGTTCAACTGGTCAACGCTCCCACCAGAGGTGACAACATATTGAACTTGTTCATCACCGGTGTTCCACACAGATCATCAACCCCTCGCTGGTTAGATGTGACCATAAACAAATCACTTTGGATATCCGCATTCCGCCCCCACCCCCAGACAAAAAAACACCGTAAAAACTTTACAAAAGCAAACTTCAAGTTACTTAAGACAGAGGTGGAAAGTTTCAAAGCCCCATACTGAAGGATAATGCTGTCAAGCTGCAAAATCCTTTACTAATGCATTCTATGGGCACCTACAAGAATGCATGGATCGTGCCATCCCAACCAAAACCAATACTCACTCGTCCAAGAAAAGGAAACCAGTCTGGTGGACTCCTGCCATAAACAAGCTATACAATAGAAGGAGGAAACTAGTACAGAAAAGAGTAAAATCCCAAGAAGGGAAGACATCCCTGATCAGTATCAGCAAGAAACTATGATCTCTCAAAAAATCATCCAAGGCGAGCTTTGAAAGAAAAATTGCCAAGGACTCCAAAGATAACCACAAGGCATTCTTTAGCTATGTCAAGAATCTAAGTGGTAATGCTCAGATCTGCTCAGAATTGGTGCAGAATGGCACAAAATACACTGAACCGATCGATATCGCCAACATCCTGGCGGACAGGTTCAGTGCAAACTTCACCCCCCTCTCACCTCCAAAAGGGCCCATATCCATACCAGAAGAATGTAGAGTCCCTGAAATCACAGACACTCAGGTTAAAACAGCCCTGCCAAAAACAAAGCATCAATGGGGCCGGACGGTGTCCCAGGTTGCGTCCTACATGAGCTCAAAGACTAACTAACCCCTCACCTAAACACACTGTTCAAACTCAGCCTCTCCACAGGCTATGTACCCATAGAGTGGCGCACAGCAACGGTTATTCCGCTCCACAAAGGTAGAGCCACAACCGACCCCAGGAACTATCACCCTATAAGCCTGATTAGCTTGGTCTGCAAGGCTATGGAGCGCATCATCACGGAACTCATTAACAGAGACATTGGGAACCTCCAAACACTGCACCCTACCCAGTTTGGCTTTGTTAAGGGCAGATCATGCCTCCTAAACCTGGTGGACTTCTTTGAGACCGTTAACAAGGCTATAGACGAGGGAAAGGTGATACACACAGCCTACCTAGACTTCGCTAAGTCCTTCGACACCATTCCCCATTCTGGTATTATAGACAAGCTCACCAGCCTGAACATAAACCCCTACATCACAAGATGGGTTGCCAGCTAGCTCACGGACAGAACCCACATGGTGAGAGTTGCGGGAGCTAGGTCCTACTCTAAACCAGTTACAAGTGGCGTTCCCCAGGGCTAAGTCCTAGGACCCCTCCTGTTCGGCGTATACTTCTCAGAGGTACAGGCAAGCACAGGAGGACTACGGCTGACCAAGTTCACAGACGACTGCAAACTAAGGGCTATAATTGACTCTCCGGCTGACACAGACATCCTCCAAAAAGGTCTCACTGAGACGGATACCTGGTGTCAAAATCATGGCCTCAAGCTAAATGCTAAAAAGTGCATAGTCATCCCCTTTGGAAAAAACAAAGTACCCGCAAGCTACCACATAGGTGGTAGTCCCCTAAATACGGCAGACATAATAAGGGATCTGGGGACCCAAGTAGATAGTAATCTCACCTTTGATAATCACATTGCCAAAGTGGTTAGAAAATCCTTCTACATAGCCCACCTAATCACAAAAGGGCTCGCATCCAGATCAAAAGAGGTCTACTCATCAGACCCATCGTAGAGTACAACGCCCCATTTGGGATGTACCTTACAAGACACCTGCAACAGCTGGAAAGACCACAGAAGCACCTCACCAAGAGGATCACTGGCCTCAAACAGATGCCCTTTGCAGTTTGACTGAAGAAACTCCAGCTGTACTCGGGTGCATACCGCCTACTCAGAGGTGATCTCTGCCTGACATACAAGGCCATGTCCAACCCTGAATTGATGGACATGCTCCACCTAAAGAAAACCTTATCCCCTTGAGCCACACGCTCTAGGGATCTAAACCTCACCACAACAATAAATAGGACATGCTGGAGGGATAGATTCCTGTCCCGGAGACTTCCTATGCTTTGGAACAAGATCCCAAATGTACATTAGGCAGAGCTCCTCGCTAACACTCTTCAAAAGAAACCTTGATGAGTGGATGGGAAACAAAGTTTACCTTGGGGACCACTTCAGTGGCTCTGCTGGACAGAGGCACAGGGAACTAATCTAAGGGGGTGGCAAAAGTCAACACATTCTGGCTAGGCTTATAAATGCCTTCGGGCAAATAGCCTAGTACCTACCTATGAACCTAAATTATATAGCAGAAGTAATGTGAAGTAACACTCCTCCATCCATTTTTCTTAACCACATGCCCTATTGATGGTCGCAGACGTAGCAAGCTAAGCAGGAGACATTATTCTTAATCTCCAGCAACAGTCTCAGCCTTAACCTCGGGAGGGGGGATTTTGCCACTATTGCACTGCTTAATCAGTACAATAACCTCACCTATAGAAACTGAAACAGTTTCACCAGCTGCTTATGGTACTGTTATCCAAGAGAAATGCATGTCTACTGTGTTTAAGGACTAGTTCCCTAATAAAAATCAGAGAGCAGTAAAGGTCAAAATTTGTTCCCCATTAGAGTTGTTTTTCTTCCCACCATTCTTGCTGCTTCTAAATCAGCTGTCACCATACCTTGGAGAAAAGGGAATATTCTGAGACAATCCATCTTAGACTTGGTATACTTATGTCTGCATTTTTCTCTCATTGTATCTTGCTCTTCAGGGGACTCCCACCAATGAATCTTGGAATTAAAAATGGTTACCTCAAGTATTCTTTTCACATCCAAAGAATGTGCCCAGTCAAGATCAATGTTTCACCACGATGTGCCACCTGTCCCCTTCTAAGGTGTTTGAGGTTTAAATAACTAGTTATTTACCATTTTATCAGCATTAGACCCATGCCTTTGTTTTGTAGGCTTCTTTAGCGGCTACTCCATTCCCATCACCACTGTCAAAATGTACAGAAGGCATCCTTCTCAAGCTTGACTGCTTTCTTTCACCTCTCTTACTTTACCAGTGATCCTGGGGTTACTACCACGACAGGTACGAATCAATATACATAGCAATATTCGTAGTATGCATCTCAGCACATATTTATGTTTTTAGAATGTTTTTCTGTCCATACATACAGAGCAAAGCAGCCAACTGTAGAGACAACTGTGAAGACTTAAGTCCATTGTGTAATGCACTCATTTCTGATTTGTACTGCTCATAAAATAAGATTTAATGAACCACGGAAAATGATAACAGGACTGACTGACTGGCCAATGGTTTTAGTACAGTCTGACAGACTTCAGTACAGCAAGAAATGATCTTGGTGGTATTGTGAGCAGGAGGATTACAGAATTTTATACACAAGTCACTTTATATAGAGTTAGTTTAGTACAGCAACATTTTATTTATTGAGGTGTATTAATAAAGGACAGCACAGTAGCAGTTTGCTTTGCTACTTCACAGAGCTTTGCTAGCTGATTTATTTGTATTTCAACTTCAAACAGCTTTGCACTCTAACTGATTTCTCATCTGGAGTGCCTTCTTTGTGTGGTTTGAATGTCCTTCTGTCCACCTGTTTTTCAGGTGCTCAAGTCTTTCCATATACACTAAAGGAGTCCCTTAAGTGAACTGGCATCCCTCCAGACCGCCATGTGTTTGCATGTGTTCTTGCATCTTGTGATAGAGAAACTAATCCTGAACAGGTTATCAGTCTGTCTTGCAGGGTATCAGTCTATTTTGTAGCAGATAGGTGCACAACAGGCTCCACCCCCCCACGTGACCTGAAATGGATTAAGCAGGTAACTGCAGAATTAATAAACCTGACAGTAACGTAAACTAGATTAATGATGGATCAACAGCAGGTTCACAAAAGTACAACCACATATCTTACAAAAATGCAACCGCATATACCACATTCAATACTGAATGTTTGATTTATGAGGATTTATGATTTGTTCATAGGTTGGTACTAGGCTATCGGCCCTAGGGCCTATACAAGCCTAGCCATAACAATTCCCTGGATATTTATTCCCACAATATTTACTTCTCTGGACCCCTGTCTAGCAGGGCGACTGACATGATCCCAGGGGTGAATTTCCTATCTCCCATCCAATCATCAAGGTTCCTTTTGAAGAGAGCCAAGGAGGCACTCTGCTTGACATGCAAGGGCAGTCTATTACAGAGTATGGGGAGTTTCTGGGTCAGGAACCTATCCCTCCAGCATGTTTTGTTCATTGTGATGACCAGGTTTAGATCCCTGGAGCATGTGGCTCTGAGGGATTGGGATTTCTTTAAGTGGAGCATGTCCAACAGCTCAGGGTTTGACATGGCCTTGTATGTTAAGCAGAGATCGCCTCTGAGTAGACAATATGCCACAGAGTATAGCTGGAGTTTCGGTCAGCATATGACATCTGCTTTAGGCCTGTGATTCTTTTAGTGAGGTATTTCTGTGGCCTTTGCAGCTGTTGCAGATGTCTTGTGAGGTACATACCAAATGGGGCATTATACTCTATAATGGGTCTAATGAGGTACGAGTACAGTGGGACAATGACCTCCTTTTTTCTGGATGAAAATCCCTTAGTGATGAGAAATGCCACATAGAAGGATTTCCTGACTGTTGTGGCGATGTGGTTATGGAAAGTGAGACCACTGTCCACCTGTGTCCCTAAGTCTCTCATCACACTTTCGATGTTTACTGTACTGCCACCTATGTGGTAATTCATGGGTACATGTTTTTTCCGAAGGGGATAACTATACATTTCTTGGCATTAAGCTTGAGACCATGGCTCTGGCACCAGACATCTGTTTCTGTAAGGCCCTTTCGTAGAATATCCACATCATTTGGGGATTCAATAATGGCTCCCAGTTTGCAGTCATCAGCAAACTTTAGCCAGAGTCCCTTAGTTTTGGCCTGTACTTCAGAGCAGTAGATGCCAAACAAGAGTGGTTCCAGGACTGAACCCTAAGGTACTCCACTTGTCTGGAGCTGGATTTGGAGTCGGCTACTTTTACAGTCTGGGTTCTGTCAGTAAGCCAGTTGGCAACCTATCGAGTGACATAGGGATTTATGCCCAGCTTAGTAAGTTTATCTATGATTCCAGAGTGGGGGATGGTGTCTAAGGCCTTGGTGAGGTCCAGATAGGCTGTGTGGACCAGCTTACCCTCGTCCACAGCTCTGGAGACTGATTCAAAGAGGTCAATCAGGTTCAGGATACAAGATCGGCCCTTCACAAACCCAAACTGAGTGGGTTCCAGTGTTTGAAGGTTGCCAATGTCTTTGTTTATAAGTTCCATGATAACGCGTTCCATGCTCTTGCAGATTAGGCTCATCAGACTGATGGGACGGTAGTTCCCGGGATCCAAGGTGGATCCCCGCTTGTGGAGTGGGATAACTGTAGCTGTGCGCCACACAGTGGGCACGAAGCCTGAGGTGAGGCTATGATTAAACATGACACTTAGGTGAGGTGCCAGTTCATTTTGTAGTTCATGTAGTACACAACCTGGGATGTCATCTGGTCCCATGGACGCTGTATTCTTAGCTTTGGAGAGTGAAGTTTCTACCTGCGTGACCGTGATTACCGGAATTTGGCAATCTTTTGGTATTGAGATGGGTCCTTTAGGGGGTGAGAGAAGAGTGAAGTTGGCACTAAATCGATCTGCCAGGATATTGGCAATATTCTTGGGATCAGTATATTTAATGCCATTCTGTTGAAGCTCAGAGCAGATCTGAGCATTGCCATTTAGATTCTTGACATAACTATAGAATGCCTTGTGGTTGTCTTTGGAATCTTTGGCAATTTTATTTTCGTAACTAGCTTTTGAGGATTTTATGAGGGATCTCAGCTACTTACTGAGGCTGGTGAGGGAGTTTATTGCATCCTGGGATTTTCCTCTTTTCTGCAACAGTTTCTTCCTTCTGTTGTATAGTTTGTTTATAGCAGGGGACCACCAGATTGGTTTCCTTTTTTGGAGGAGAGCATCTTGGTTCTATTTGGAATGGCACGATTCATGCACGAGTGGATGTGCTCATACAGTGCCTTAGTGTAAGATTCTGCAGTCTAACTTTCAGATCCTGTATGCATGGTTGTCATGACATTTGTCACTTCTGACTTCAGTAGCATGAAGTTGGCTTTGGAGAAGTTTTTTAAGGAGGTTTCCTTACTGGGGGGTGGGGGTGGGATGTGGATGTCAAGGGTGATTTGCTTATGATCAGACCTTACCAATGAGGGGGTGAACACTGGTGTGGAGCATCTATCTCCCATGTTGGTAATGACCAGGTCTAGGATATTGGAGCCTCTGGTGGGACAATGAATTAGCTGATCCAGGGCGTTGGAATTTATGAATTCCAAAAATGGTTGGGAAAAGGAGTTGGTACCAGAGTAATTTTCCCAGTTAATGGCAGGGTAGTTGAAATTACCAAGTATTAAGATGTATGGTTGTATCTTAATATTTTCCAGTATGTTTAGAAAAGTGTAGTGAGAATCTTGGGGCATGGTGGGGGATCTATAGCAAGCTACAATTTGGATTGCAGTCTTACCTAGTGTTAGTTGCACCTGGAGAATTTCAGATGCATTGTGTTGGGCAACTAGCCTGGAGGAGTGAATAACCTTGGTGAATTATGGACACTCCTCCACATTTAGTGTTTCGATCTTGGTTTTGTGGCCGAAAAGTGTGGTAAGAGTTGTAGCCTGGTATTGCAGGGGTGTTCTCTGGAGCCTTGAACCAAGTCTCAGTTACTGCACAGATATCGATGTTCTCCATTTTTAAGAGTGCCTCGAGAGACTGCATTTTGAGGTTTAGACTTCTAGCATTGAGTAGCATTACCTTCAGATTTTGCATGCTTGTATCTGTTACGGTGG
Organism: Protopterus annectens; assembly: GCF_019279795.1. NCBI lineage: Eukaryota > Metazoa > Chordata > Ceratodontiformes > Protopteridae > Protopterus > Protopterus annectens. The sequence continues at coordinate 819,725,865 of NC_056745.1, forward strand.
TGTTTTTTTCCTTTGAACCTTGCCTAAAAAAGGCACTATAGGGGTGGCAAGAGCTTTAGCCAGTAACCTGAATCCCAGGGGTGACAGGTGCAGACCATCTCTGGCAAAGCATGGTGGTTTGTAGGTCATATCTTCCCAGGCAGACAGATACTGGATCCCCTTTGAATAACACCAGAAGCTTAGCCAATTGTTGAAGTCAATTCTTTTGTCCTTATACTGTAGTATCATTCTGGGCGAAGGCAGGATGCTACTCAGGGCTAGGGTCATACCTGCCTGGGCCACATGATCCGAGAGCTCTTCCATGTCTCTTTTCATGTACTCCAGGGAGGTATGTCTCAAGTCATTCACTCCAGCATGGACAATGACAGAGTCGTATTTGTACTTGTTGTGGAGTGACTTGAGTGCATGTGTTATGGGGCGGATCCTGGCACTTGACAGGCAGCTGACTGAAATTTTCTCCTTGGTCAGCCTGGTGAGTGGGACATCAGCGTGCCTGACTATAGAGTCACCTATGACTAAAGTGTTAGGTACATTGTCTTGCCTTAGGGGCCGTTGTTGGGTGGCACACTGGTGTTGTGAGCTATGTGTCACTTTGGTTGTGACTGGTGTTTGTTTGCATTTCATCTTCGGAGGTCCTTGTTGCTTGGGCAGGTTAATGTTAAGGGCCTCCGCATATGTGGGTTTAGTGTTGCTATGTGTTAACTATATCAGCGGCACAATACAATGAGGTGCTGAGCTATGAAGCTAGCGACCTTGTTATGAATCTCATTACTTCTCATCTGAAGACTGTACAACAGTGAACAAGTCACTTACTATCTTTTGTGCTTATGAATTTTCACAATAAAAGGGGCTTGAGCATTCCTGCCAGGTTACAAAAATTCAGAGAAAAACTAAGACAAAAGCCAGAATCCCTTTTATACATGTCTGTTTTTTAATGGGAATTGACCCCATTCCTAAGTCAAAGTATGATTTAAGTTCATGAAATTAGTATTGTTTCAATCTTTGACGGCAGCCAGCACCCGCAATGTGCCCAGTAATGACTCCTCCTGCAGCTCATATGGAGTTGCATGTATTGGTAACATATCCAAATACAATTGTAAATTGTATTTTTATAAGACCCATTGTTCCCACTACTGTTGCAACTGTCTGGGTATCTTCTTCCACATTGCTCTCGTTTCTGCTTTCAGATCCCATTGCTCTCGTTTCTGCTTTCAGATCCTGATATTTTATGACTTTGTGTTTCTCTGTATGTAAGACACTGTAATCATAGGGTGTGGCAATTTTAATGATCAATGCTACTTTTGTCTTCTTTGCTTGGACCACTATATCTGTTTTTCTAACATCTATCTTTTGGTAATGGGTGATTCCATGTGATATAAACATAATTTTCTATGATGCTTTGTGGCTCATGCTTCCAGTGTTTTTCAACTGCTTCAGTACCATAATGCTTGCACAATCTGCAGTGCAACAGTCTCGCCACATTATTATGCCTTTCAGTATACAGTCCTTCTGCCATTAGTGTGTCTCAACCAGCAACAAGGTGAGTGACTGTTTCCAATTCGATTTTACAAAACCTACATGTGTCTGTTTCTCCCACATGTTCAATGGACTTTGTAAACCAGCGTGTATGTAGCCCACTATCTTGGGCTGCCAATATTAACCTTTTCCTTAACCAATCCCGGGTTTGTTCCTGATCAACATGAGTTCTTCCAGAAGTTTTCTATATTTGCAACTATATTTATGTTTTTTTCCCCACATTTCTTGCCTTCTCATCTGGTCCTTCACCTTATATTCTTTCTTTTGTTTTTTGGCACATTCAGTTCCTGCCTGTTTTTTTATCTACTTCTGGTTTGATTTCCATTCCTGCTTGACGTTGATATGCTTCTGCTAAATTAAGTAGAGAAGTCATCTTAGATTTATTCTCCACATTTTTCAAAACTTTCACTACATTTGGATCTTGTGAGGTCAGTAGATATGTGTGGAGTCCCACAATTGCAGATCTGTACATGTAATCAATTTCAAGGAGGCCCATCCCTCCTTCAGAACGGGGAATCTATAATCTTGGTATACACTGATTTTTATAAATCATTTGGTGAGCATGAAGAAAACATTGCATATACTGCTTAAGAGTTTCAAAATACACTATATAAAGGATGATATATCCAATACACAAAAAGGCTGGATACAGAAAACTTGTGTCAAATCTTACCATAACCATAGTTGTCCTTCTCTTCCATGTTGCAGTATTCATCATATGTGGGTTTACTCCTCTTGCTCCCCGAATATCGGTATACAAAAGATTTCAGTCACTGTATGGTGTGTGGGACGTCTGACGTGGCTATTGGAACGTGGGCCATAAAATTGACAGCTGCATGCACCAGCCCTCAGAACTGTAAGCCCCAGTCAGAACCAGCCCTAGGAATGGAAATGCCAGTCCTGTGCCATCCAGAAAGGGAAATGCAGCATAACAGGAGGGGAAGGTGGGTGGGAAGGAATACTGAAACATGAAAGAGAAGGACATCTATGGTTATGGTAACATTTTACATAACTTTTCCATTCCCTTCTATTCACATGTTGCAGTATTCATCACATATGGGTGAGTGCCAAAGCTCACTGTGAAGAAAGGAGTGGTGGTCTAGAGGTGGTCTCCAGGAATCCATGAAGGATAGCCCTGGAAAACCCTGCCCCCTGGGTCTGGAAATATCGTCTAACTTGTAATGTTTGGTGAAAGTATGCACTGATGACCAAGAGGCTGCTTCAAAAATAGTAGAGGTATCCAAATCCCTGAAGAAGGCTCCTGAGGAGGCCACTGCCCTGGTGGAGTGTGCTTTAACAGTACCTTGCAGGGATTTCCCATGGTATTTGTAGCATAAGGTGATAGCTTTGGAAATCCAGATTAGAATTGTTTGTTTGGTCACTGCCTTCCCTAGGGCCCTGGGGTGGAAGGAGACAAACAGTTGATCAGCTTGTCTGAAAGGCTTGGTTTTGTACAGGTAAAATCTGAGTTGTCTGTGCATGTCTAGGGAATGGAGTACTCTCTCACCATCTCCCTGTGGGTTAGGAAAGAAAGCAGGTAGGTGGATGGCTTGATTAAGTTAATGGTCATTCACCACCTTGTGCATGAAGGAGGGGTTAGTTCTAAGTGTAACTCCGTCAGTGTGGAATAGTAGGGAAGGTGGAACAGCCATGAGGGCTTGTAGCTCTGATACTCTTCTGGCTGAGGTCAAGGCCGAGAGTAGGACAGTGCTTTCTGATAAATTGTGTTTTTGCTGGGTAATTCCTCTGGAATTTAGTAATAGAAGAGACCAGCAGGTGTTTTAAATCCTGCATCTCTTTCCTCTTTTGCTGTAGTGACTTAAATAAATCAGCCACGTTTGTACCAAACAGAGCTGTATCGTCCAGAGGAGTATCAACCAGCTTAGCTCTAAAGTCATCTGGTAGAGGTTGGAGGCATAGCCAGGAATACCTTCTCAAAGCAGATGCTGATGCTGCTGACCTGGCTGAGGCCTCAGCAGCATCATAACAGCACTTTACAGAGTGCCTGGTAACCAGGGAGGTGACAGCAACAAGGGAAGACAGTGAAGCGTTGGCATCAAAATCTGGTGAATCAGACAATTCCTTGGAGACTTTCTCCAGAAGGGATATGGCATATTTTAGCCATTTGTGTCTGGTAGTTAGGAGCCTTGGAGGCCAGAGGTGTAAATTTTCTTACCCAGACGTTCCATGGTTTTGCTGTCTTTGTCAGCTGGGAAGATGGTGGTGGTGGGCAATAGTTTACAGGCCTTATCTGTGGAAATGGTGGCAGGATCTGCTGGAGGACACTTAAGAAACTTAGATTTTATAAAGTCCCTCAGACTGCTATCAGGTTTGCATGGAGCAGGGGGTTGTGAGTCAGGGTTCAAGGATGCTGAAGAGTAGGCATCCAGGAAAGCAGGCAGAATTGGAGGAACAGCAGTAGCAGTTGGGGAATCCATCTGAATGAGGTCATAATACATTTTTTGAACCTCAGTCATTTCAGATTATTCCTACTTAAACTGTTCCTTCATTTTGGTAACAGTTTCCCCAAAGGTCAAATCCTCAGCTGGGGAGTCAGGGTTAACGGATTCTTCATCTGGGGAGCCGTATCCCAAGGGAGAATGTAGCTGAGAGGTATAAGAGAGTGATTCTTCAAATGAAAAATCAGAGAATTCCTCCTCTTCCCCCAGAGAGGGGTCTGAGGTGATCTGTGCCTGACGTACAAGGCCATGTCCAATCCTGAATTAATGGACATGCTCCACCTCAGAAAATCCAAATCCATCAAAGCCACGAGAACAAGTGACTTAAACCTCAACACAGAAATAAATAGAACGTGCTGGAGGGACAGATTCATAACCCAGAGGCTCCCTACACTCTGGAACAGAATCCCAGTCCATGTTAGGCAGAGCCCCTCACTGACTCTATTCAAGAGAAATCTCGACGAGTGGATGGGAGATCGTAGGTTTACCCCGGGGGTCATCTCTGTGTCACTACTAGACAGAGGCATAGTAAACTAAACCCTAAAAGGGCGTAGTATTCTCATCCTAAGGGGTGGTGTAAGCCACATACACTCTGGCTAGGCTTATAAATGCCCTAGGGCAGATAGCCTAGTATGAACCTATGAACCTATAATGTTTGAGGCCTTGGACTCAGTATAGGAGAAGGGATGGTGGAAGTCCCTGTAGGCCATAAGGCCATGAAAGCATTAAACAAGCTTTGGCTGAAAGCCTGCCAGTCAGGCATGCTTTCAGGAGTAGGTGAAATGTGTTTTCTTTTTTCCTTCCTTTTGAGAGGCCTAGTGGGCATCTGAAGGGAGGAAGGCTTGGAATCGGTGACTGTAAGGAACCAGAGGGAATACGACGGACCTACCAAAATTGCTGCCCCCCCCCCGCCATCAGAAACTGACATCAGAAAAGCCTCCATGGACGTGCCCTCCACATGGGATTGTGCGATTTCCATGGAGATGCCCGCTGTATCTGAGGCAGCGGACCTGAATCTAAAACCAGGCCATTGCCCACTGGCTGAGGGTCGGACGAAAGAGGTGCAGTGGTAATGGTCGGCCTGATGATTTTGGCTTTCTTTTTCGGTGGTTCATCAGGTACATCGGCGTAACTCTCCATACCCAAGGCTAATTGATTAAAAAAGAAGTTATGTACTCAACATAACGTTCCTTGTGAGCTGTTCATCTTGCCTTCATTCTTGCAGATGGGTTCGGAGCCGATCCACGACTCTGAGTTGGCCAACTACAAAGCTCAAGGTCTACAGACAGCTCAAGGCCAAGTCCCTATCCCACGATGCACCTTGAGTTACCTCAGATCTTGTTTGATGCCTCTAGTAATACCATATGCCATTCTGTCACTTTATAAGATAAATACCACAGTAAAGACAAAGCAATCATGATAAAACATGAATCTCGGACCTCGAAAAAAACCTGGAGGTGGTTGGCGGGTGGGAAGTAAGAATGAAGGTGAGATGAACAACTCACATGGAACGTTATGGTGAGCACATAAGGTCTTTATGTGAAGTTGTTCTATCTCACCATTCATTCTTACAGATGGGTAGCGTCCCAAGCACCATCTTCCTTGGGTAGCTCACAGGAGTACGTTTCTCAGGGCAGTAGAACCAAAGGAGGCCCTGCCCCTGGAGGCACTATCGACTTTGTAATGAGTGATAAAGGTATGAGGCTTTGATCAAGTGGCTGCTGCACAAATATTGTCTAATGGTAGCCTAGCTGAAAAAGCAGAAGATGTGGACACAGCTCTGGTAGAATGAGCTTTAATTTTATGTTGTAGAGGTAAATTTCCAGCTGAGTAAGTGAAAGTGATGCAATCAGATAACTTATTTTGATAGGGTTGTTTTTGCCACAAGCATACCTTTTCTGGAATCTGAAAACAAAACAAAAAGTTGTTCGGATCTTCTGAATTCTTTGGTTCCATCTAGGTAAAATCTGAGCTGTCTGTGAACATCAAGTTTGTGCAGCATATACTCCAAATTGTTGGTGTGTTTAGGGAAGAACACTGATAAATCTATAATTTGGTTAAGGTTAGCTTCAGTGCAAACTTTAGGTAAAAATGAAGGATTTGTTTGCAGCATGAAAAACCAAATATGGAGGTTTTATGGACAAGGCTTGTAGTTCTGAGACTCTGAGCAGACGTGATGACCACTAAAAAGATAGTCGTCCAAGACAAAAATTTCAAATCACATGAAGAAGCTGTCTCAAAAGGTGAGCTGCAACCACTGCCATACATTTGGTGAACACTCTGGGAGCTGTAGTGTGGCCAAAGGGGCAGGGCTCGAAACTGGAAAAGATTGTCTCTCAGCCAGAAGCACAGATGATCCCTGGATTGTCTGGCCATTTTTATGTGGCAGTATGCCTCCTGGAGATCTATCAAGCACATCCAATTGTCTTTCCTGAAGAAGGGAATTATCAACTGTAGCGTGACCATCCGAAACTTCTCTTTCTTGACAGATCTGCTCAGTCTGCTGAGGTCTAAAATAGGTCTCCAGTTCCCTGTCTTTTTTGGAACTAAAAAGAATCTTGAATAAGTTCCGGATCCTATCTGGTCTGCTGGGACTGGTTGAATGACTCCTTTTCTAGCAACCTTAGGACCTCTACTGTTGCTTGTTCCCGGGAACTGGGTGGAACATCTGGGATTTTTGTTATCAAGGAGGGAGGATTGGTGAAGTGAATAAAATATCCTCTGGAAATTATGCTTTGTACCCAGTTGTCGTTTGCTATTTTGAGCCAGGTGTCTGGATACAAAGATAAGCAACCCCCGACTGCCTCTAGAGTAGGACAGTTGGGCCTCCTTTCAGGAGCGCTGGTAGGGCTTCCCAATGAACTAATCTGTGTTGCCCTGATTTTGCAGATCCCCTCTGCCTCGAGGGTGGCATCTTCCATTATTTCCCCCTCCTCTGCCCCTGGAGGGGGGTTTGCCACGTGTTTCCAGAAAGGCTGTTTGGGCTTTTCGGAACCACATCTTTCCTCCCTTTTGACTCTTGGGGTAGGGTCTAGTAGGGATGGAAAAACGGACGCTGGCAGCAGACAGTCTTTCCTTCCTGCTCACACCTGGTGAGAGTTTCCCTAACTTTGGGCCCAAAAAGGGACGAGCCATCAAAAGGGGTGTTGACAAAGGATGATTTAAAGGGCTCCGCAAAGGAACATAAGTGCATCCAGGAGTGTCTCCTAAGAGCAATTCCTGCACCTGCTGCCCTACTTGTTTAATCAGCTGCATATGAAATCAGACGCATGGACAAGTTCACTATGGAATTAAGGGTAGCAAGCTGGGATGCAATCTTGTCTGTAGCTTCCTCAGCTACCGTACCCTGTACAGCATCTCCAAGTTCTTTAAGGAGGTCTCTTTGCATTCTTGTAAAATGTGTGAGGTAGTTCAGTGAACGCATGGCAGAAGTCACTGAACTAAACATACACTTCCCATATCTATTCATAATCCTAGAGTCTCTGTTAGGAGGATGGACAGAGGAAGAAGTTTCTGACATCTTTTTGGTGGCTGCTGCCATCACCATGGCATCAACAGGCACTCCCTTTGTAAGAAAAGACTTATCGTGAAGGAAGAAATAAATTTATTGGGCCTCCTAGGGACAGGCTCCAAGGTGCCCTGAGACTCCTACGCCCTTCTTGAGACAAGCTCCGTAAGCTCATCAAAGGGCATTGACACCCAAGAGGTGGAGGGCTGAGACCCAAAAGCTTTCAGGAGGACCAACTCACCCTCAGTAGGGTTGGTGGGCTTCCAGCCACCCCTCTGCCTTAAAATTTTAAAGATATCTGCAAATGAGATATCCTCAGAGGGGGACCCTTCCGATTCCTCCAAGTCAGTGTCAGATGTGATAGACTCCTGTGGGGAGTCTAGGTGCTTCCTCTTGCAAATTCTCTTCCTGGAAACCTCATCAGTGAGAGCTTCTGGTGAAGTCTCGGAAGAGCAGGGACCACCCATTGGGGCTTCTTGAGGCTCAGGGTCTCTACACTTCAAAGGGATCTGTGAGAAAGAAGTAGACACAGGTGCTTTTGGGGAAGAGGTAGTCAGTCCTGAAGTTGTGGATGTCCTGGGGGACATTACTCTCCTCGTGTCTTCAAAGGCACATCTGCTCCAGTGGGAAGGAACCCCTGGATTCAAAGAAACAGATGATTCCCTTGGCACCAGGACAGCAGGCTCTAATCCAGAGGTAAGAGCCAAACTCATCCAAGCCGAGGCCCCCAGAAGTAAAGTTGGAACCAAAAGATAGATGCGACTATCCTCCCCGGAACCGACCGGCGAGTGACAGCTCCTAGACTCCTCGATGGGCTCCAAGGAGGTCAGAGCAATCAGAACCGATGGCACTGGAGCAGTCATCGGTTCCGAAAGCTCCACAATAATCAGCTCCAACTCCTCCTGCACCGACGGAACGGTTTGGCTCGGAGGAGGAAAAGAAGAAGATGGAGAAACAGTTTTCGGTTCCGAAACCACTTGGGTCGGAGCCAATAACAATTTTGCAAACGCCGGTGCCGGTAACAACTTCTGCACCACATGATCCACATCCACATGAGATAGGCTTATCGAGGACTGAGAAGAGTGGATTGAGGTTGCCACCGACTGTAGACTAGGTGAAGTACTTCAGAGACTGGTTTCCAGGACTGGGGACCGGCTCCGAAAAGCTAAGATGCCCAGCTCTGAAGGCTGTGGAGTCGACGTGTATATCTTTTTAGATGTTATTGGATCCGATGAAAAAGACTTACAGGACTTAGTAGATTACTAATAAAACTTCCCTTTTATCTAATAGTCTGCCCCAGCCACACCCTTAGTCTCTGTCCTAAACTTTTAACTACTCAATACTTATCTACATCATACCCACACTAATACTCTACCCTACATTTATAGATAGTAACCTAATTAAAATATTTTTTGTGTTGCCACATACAACTATTACGAACCTCATAAAGCCAATACCATTTACCTGCTCTCAGCTCAGCAACCCATAAATGTAATAATCAATTAAAACTACACAACTCTCCATGCACTACCATCCCAGTCTGAACAAAATAAATATTTGCCAATAAGGCTTTTAACAACAGATACTAACAATGAAATCAATTTAAGGTGTCTCATTGAGACTTTCCTTCTTTTACTGCTCAAGTCAGGTGATACTGAATTCAACCCAGCATCCATAATTCTTGCACAGTCAAAATACAATGGACCCCAGACACTCACAGCAATGTACCTATAGGGTGAAAATGATTCACACAAATTCTAGGAACATGCAACACAGCAAAAAGTCTCAGCAGATAAAGTCCTGAATATGCCAAAATAAATAAAACCGCATACAGCTTCTGTTTTGTCATTCTAGGAACCTACACAATAAAATACCACAAATAAAAGCTTGGGTATTCCATTATACAATCAAACAACTTGGTATCTCAGAATTGTAGCTTAAACTGCATATACAGAAGAATTCACAATCCGAGGATATGAACTCTTTTGTAAAAGCAGAGATAGTAAAAGATCTAGTGCCATTGCTACATTAGCTCAATCATCACTGAAATCAAGCTGCACTTTAACCACCTTCCTTCTGTAGCTGTTAGAGATGCACTGCTGTTAGCTTTAACTACTATCACCACTAAAAAGCTGCCAGTACTATGCATTACTTTAAAATCTAAAGATGCCGAAAGCTGTTTCAAGCTACCCCAGCTCTGTTGGTGCAGAGGAATAAATCTCTAACTACAGCACAGAGAATCATAGTTTGATTAATGGGCTTGGCACTCGATGAAGCTGGCTTATGACTCTTATAGACACAGCCCAGTCACACTCACAAGGAAGAAGACACTAAGTCATTAGGGTGATGTTATTAGCTGATGCTAGTAGGTCATCACCCCACACCCACACCCAGGATTTGGCTAAACAAATGTCCTCACAGCATCAGTATCACTGCTGTGGGTACATTCCATAACTGGGAAACAAATATGCTAGTATCTAGCTATGCAGGCTTGATGGACAGCAGATACAGAGTAAAAAGACCTAAAAAAAATGTTTCAAGGATTCATATCCAGGTTAAAAGTTAACTCTGCTGGTAAGCTTATTTATCCAACATATTTGAATGTACTTTGGAAAAAGCAAGCCAAAAAAGACATGCTGGAATCATCTCTTTGGGATTTACTCAAAAACTAAATCTACATGCAAGGTTGGAAAGTCCAGAACAATAAATATATTGACCCAGGCCTGGAGCAAAGTATCCAGCAATCATAAAATCAGTGATACTCTCCCTACCAAACCATATGAGTGTCCACCTAGCAACAGTGTCTGGAAGTATGAAAGAACTGACAATCTCTAGAACTATTGATATTTGTAGTTTCAAAATCATTCCGCATGATTCAGTAGGACAGAACATTGGCTGTATATAAAACAAATGCCAGGACCAAACTGAAACACTAACAGCTATGAATATCTTTAGTTGTGGTCTCCTGAGGCTACTCATTAGATCTACTCCTATTTACAGGATATGGATGTGAAACAGAAAAAACATTATAAGATGAGGCATGGTGGCAGTATATGGAAAAAATATCAACTTCCTCAAATTCACAGAACCACAACAGCTGCCAGTTTGTAATTATAAAAGTCAACCATTATTATTTCAATAATCTAATAGTAAGCAACTTTAACAATCTATCTAACTTCTGGACTACCGTCAAAATAGTCCTTGGGAAAAGAGCAAGTGATAAAAACCACAAAAAATGCCACAAAGTCCACTTGGCCCTCCAATATGTTTAATGTTTACAATAACACCAGTTAATGACAGTAACACCACCAGTTAAAGAGAATAACAACAACACCAGTTAATGACAAGAACACCACCGGTTAAAGACACCACCACCACCACCAGTTGAAAATAGTAACACCACAACCAGTTAAAAACAGTGACAACACCACCAGTTAAAAACAGTTACAACACCACCAGTTAAAAACAGTTACAATAATGCCAGTTAAAAAACAATTACAATAACACCAGTTGAAAACAGCACAAGTGAGAATCCACTTGACTGGCTTGTACATCAGAATAATGGCAACAAGTTGAAAGACTTCTTTGAATCTCAAAACATGTCATTCAACATAAAATCCAATGAAAACTTCTTTGTATATTCTCATATGTACAGGTTCCAACATATCACAGCAGCTAGTATTAAAAGATACAGCTTACATTGAAAGAAAATGGTTCACCCTCTACTAATAGACTATCCCCAGATTATTTAAAAATGTCCTCATGTCACAGTTCCATTAAGCAAGTTAATTAAAGCTGGGGAAAGAATAATTGCTATACCTATACAAGAGAGCTCATAGAATATTTAATGTGGCATAACTTATTTACTCCAATGTATCAAGGTTTGCATCCTTGGACACAACATGGAAAATGCCTTAATAAAATTGGTAGACCATACTGTGAGCCAAAGACACAGAGGACTTGCTTCTGCTGCTATTTTTTGACACTTTGGATATTCTACAAATGGACTTTAGTGGTTCACAAACTATCTTAGCAATTGAACGTCAGCTATTAAATGGCAAGATAAGTTCTCCCACTATTTCAAATCTAGGTGCAACACAAATTCATTCTTCAATTACAAATCCTTAACATTTTTACAAATTAAATATAACTATATGCTAAAAAAATGAAGTTAATATGATACACAGATGACTCTTGTACACCCTGTCAAACATCCCCCATTCCACATCTTTGAAATGTAATACAGCTCATAAGCTAACCCTTAATGAAAAGGAAAGATGGCGCAGTGGTGAGATACACAGCATTGCCACTTCACAGAAAGAGGATCACCAGTTCGATTCTTGGCTGGAGTGCCTTCTGTGGTGAGTCTCTCTGCATGCTTTCTCTGTGTTCACTTAGGTTTTCCAAGTACTCTTTTCCTATGATCTGACAACGGCATGCAAATAGGCAGACTGCTGAGTCTAAATTGCCCCTAGTTGTGTGCACGGTTATGGTCTATGTATGATACAGAAGAAAAGTGGTCAATCTGTTTCCATTCCCTACTTGCTTTAGAAACGCTGTAGAAGATGGCAGTTCAAGATTCATAAGGAACGCTGGAAGTAGTATCATCATTGAAATACTTAATATTGTTTATTAAATTTTCAAGGACATATTAACATTACAACCAAGGCAAGGACCTCCATACACACAAGCAAAAAAAAAATGCTGAAGGCATTAGATAGGATTTAACCATCATCCACTACAGGACTCTAGGAGTACAACTGCAGAAGTACTACTACTGCATATACATTTATATAGCTCTGCTAAAATAAATAATTAAAAAAAAATCTGCATTTACCAGCTTGATTCCCATTTACAATAAAACAACAAAATCTGCAGGAAGCAAAAGGACTAGTAGCCATTACTCTGTCTTTACAAACAGTGTAGTCATTTCACTATTTGTAAAGAAGCAGCTAACCTAAATGTGTCTTGGAAACAGACTCAGCTACATTTATCAAAGGTCTGCCCACAAACTAATTCATAACTAATTGTGCATTAAACCTAGACAAACTACTGTTTAGGAGTACAACCACAAGAAAACTTCATTCAATTGAAGAGAACTTACTTAAGACCAATAAATCTAAAACTAAGATAGGTGATAGGTCCCACAAGTTTGTATCCTTGGAATGGAGTAAATTGCCACATCAAGTAACAGCCACATTATGATTTCCACATTTAAAACACCATTTAATGACCACCTCCTTAACTTTAGCATGTTCTTCATGCAATTAACACATAGGAAATATTGTATGAAACTAACACAGCTTAGATAAAAGTCTACTTCAGAAATGAATGCAGCCAATGAAAAAATCACTGTTCAGCCACAGAGATAGGAGAATCTTCCAAGTTAAAAATCTATGGCAAAAAGCATTTAATAAACAGATTTAGCTGTTAGAGGACAAGTGCTTTTGACAAACTGCTGCCTTCTGATCCATAAACAGCCTTCTTCTGATCCATAAACAGCCTTTAGAAACAGGAGAATAAGTAGAACCGTTCATCCAATTAAGTGATTACATCATTTCCTGAGGCTTCTACCCTTAAGTAAGGGTTTTAAAGGGACCAGGCCATTAAGTCCAGGCTGCTAATCTGCTCGCAGGTCTGCTATCCACCTCAGCTCTACTACTTCAGTTTGATTTTTAATATCTCCACCTCTATTGCTAAAATCCACTTTTCCTAAACAGGAAAATAAGAATTGGTGAGTGGGATGTGTATACACATGACATGCTAAAGCACTTGTTCTAACATCCAGTCTTATATCACTATAGTGCCGCAAAATCCTCTCTTTAAATAATCAGTTTGTCTTCCCTACAAAGAATGCTGAGCAACTATCACATCTAGCTACATAAATCAAGTCCTTTGTGTTGCAGTCCACATATTTGTTAGTGCCATATTCCCATTTACTTACAGGATGTAAAACAGATGATCCTTGTCTATGTATAGACAGGCTTTGCATCTATAGCAAGGGAAAGTACCTTTCTTGGTGGTCAAATTCTAACATCTTGAGTTGTCTGACAAAGCAACCTCTTTAACTTGGGTTAGTTCTTAAAAGTAAATCTTGGATTACCGCCTACTTTTGATTTAATTTTGTCATCCATCCATAGAATTTTCCAACTGTTTTTTATTGCCTGACATACAGAAGAAATGTCATTACTATATGTCATTGTACATCTGATGCCAGTTTCTTGTCTCGTAGAAGTTTTTGTTCCCTTATCTTTTCTATGGAAATAAGACTTTCCTTTCATTGTTCATGATTCCTGAGCATTTCTAAGTCCTTCTTCTATCTCTTACTTATTATAGCCTCAATCTAATAAATATTTTGCTACATCACCACATTCCTTTTTAGGATATTCATCTTTTGCATGGACCACACTTTTTTGTGTTACTATTTATCTGCATGATCCTCTGACTATCTTTGGTTACATTTCTTAAGGTGAAACATGGAGACAAGCTGTATATCAATTTAATTTGTTCAGTAGAACTGGATGTGAGGTTCTGAAATTATTTCAGACTACTGTATCAAAGTTAATGAGATTTTGAAAGAAATAAAAGTTCTCAATAACAAAAATCAAGAAAAACTTTTTCCACGCCTGTAGTACTTTCGCATTTCAGCTAAGGTCAAAAGACATGTTTCTACTATAGCAAAAAAAAACAAACAAAAAAAAAAAACAAAAAAAAACTTGGAGATGTACACACCTACAGAAATGACCCTGCATATGTGGTTAAAACAAAAAGGAACAGAAAACAAAATTTTCATTTTTACTATAATCAAAGAGAAGGATCAGAACTCAGGGACATCAGTGATCAGTCTGAAACTTCTTTTTTATTTAAACAGCTTTATTGGAATCAATAAAGAAACAAACATTACCTTAGAAAATGTACAAGAGATAAAGGAAAAATCAAACATAACTAAACTATTTACAAAGATGTTCACAAATATACAACATATGAGCATTGATATATATCAACCATTTACAAAATTATCAAATTATATTTCTAAATTCATATAACGTATTTCACATATTATATATAGGTGTATTCCTAGTAGATATTGACTTACTGGTCAGCCTTTCCAAATAACATACTTCAATAAGTAGACTTTTAAATTCTTGAAATGAGGCTGAAGTATTCGACTTCCAATTCCTTGTAATGGATTTTCTGGCAACAATTAATATGGACCAAATCAAAGGGTTTTTAGTTTTCTTAATACATTCAGGAACTGTGTATTATATAAGATAAGTGATTTAAAAAGTACAAAGATACCAGAAAAAAATGCTTGTAAAAAGATGTTACTATCTTCCCAATATTATTTTAAATCTATACAATCATAACGTGTGACCAATCAGCATTTGCTTCATTCTTACACCTCCAACATATAACACTCTACTTACTAAATTTGCTTATAATGTAAGGAGTAAGAAATGATCTGTACAAACACTTCCAGGTGAATAATCTCCATTTAGGAGATGATGTGGTCATACTAGTAGATTGTAAAATATTTAGCTCATCTTGGTCTGTACGAAGATAACTGATTGAAGAAAAATAATTCCAGTAGCTGTGAGAATATATATCCAAATCAAACTTAATTGCTTTATATGTGTGTGATCATTTATTTTTAACAGGGGATTTATGTTGCATGGATAACATAAAATAATACAGTAGTTTTGGTATTGATTTTTTGTTAATGTGGACAATTTAAAAGAATGTCTACCTTCTTGTAAGTCTATCCATAAACATGTATCAAATTCAAACTTGAGATGATTAATTGACTTAATATTCTGGTATCAGATGATAAATGATTTGAAGTGTTTTTGCTGAAATGACATTCTTGCATATTCAGATGAGAGTATGACTCCTTGTGTGTAAGCTATGGGGAAGAGAAGAAACAACCATTCCTTATATATATTAAATTTAAATATATACGTTCTAAAAGTTTTTTAAGAAGTATCATATAGTTAGATTTAAAAGTGTGGGAAGAATAGACAGAAATAATCTTTTCATAATCAGATAAATGAATTATTCACCAATGTTAGTTTATGAGAATTATTACTATTTGCATCTGCCAATATTTCTAATTTTTTCCCCATTTTGCAGTGTATTCAACATCTATAAGAAGGGAAACAATTTTAATTCTTGATGAAATTGAATAGATTTCCAAGTTGGGCAAACCTATACCTCCTTTATCCCAGTTTCTCATATAAGTTAGAGCACTTCCAGGCTTATTTGGAAACCATAAGAATTTTTGAATCACTGAATTAAATTTCTTGATTACTGAATTTGTAGGGGGTAAGGATATTGACTGAACGATGTATTGTATTTTAGGGAGTAAAATCGTTTTT
Organism: Protopterus annectens; assembly: GCF_019279795.1. Taxonomy (NCBI): domain Eukaryota; kingdom Metazoa; phylum Chordata; order Ceratodontiformes; family Protopteridae; genus Protopterus; species Protopterus annectens. Next base: position 819,741,743 of record NC_056745.1, read on the forward strand.
ATAATAGCTCTTTTCGTCCATAGAAAAGGGAATCTTTTCCATTTATTTATAAGGCTTTCAATTGCAGTTAAAATACTGGTACAATTTATTTGAATAATATCTTTAACATTACTGGTAACTATGATACCTAAATATATCTCTTCAGACTGTTACATATGTTTTGTATTTATCATGTAAACTGAACTTAGCTGGACCAATTAAAAGGATTTGAGTCTCATTATTAAATGTTAGTCCAATTTTTTTTGAAAATCCTCCATATTTTTAAAGAGTGCAGAAATAGATGAGTTATTTCTCCCTAGGGTTATAAGTATGTCATCCGCAAACATTTGTAATTTGGAAGACATGTTAGAGTTTAATTTAAAACCTTCAGTGCCATTATCCACCCTTATTAAGTTTGTCCATCATTCCATAATCAATGTAAACAAAGGAGATAAAGGCCATCCTTGTTTAGTTCCCTTAATTGATGGTATATTTTGAGATACACTTGTACCAATTTTAATGTAGGCTTGACTATCTTTATATAGCTCTGTGATAAGATTTATAAAAGTGTTAGTAAAATTAAATTTTCTCAATAGTATAAATAATCCCAATTAATTGACTCAAAAGCACAGTTTATATCAAGACTGGTAAGCGTTAGGCTCTTAATAGTTCTTTTTATGTCACATGTGTTTCTGTTTACTATAAAAACCTGTTTGGTCTTCATTTACTAGTACTGGTAGAAAAATTTTAAGTCTATCTGCATATATGGAGAAACATTTTATAATCAATATTTAGTAAAGAAATTGTTCTACAAGAGGAACATTTAGTGGGGTCTTTATTAGGTTTCAATATGGGAGAAATAAAAGTATATTTCCATGAAGGTGGAATTATATTTTTTATGAGATGTTAAAGACTTTATGGAGTAACTGTAATGCATTTTTAGGCAAGATCTTGTAATAAATTACATTTCTGGGATAATGCCATCATTAAATTATACGAAAACAGGAACACATCCACTGTAGGTTTGAAGTACCTCGGCCTTCGCCTTCTCCTGGAATACATTTTACTACTTCAAACACCACCCTTTTTATGTCATGCTTAATTGAATCATTAAAGCACATTAACCCATCAATGCTAATTACTGCTACACAGGGGTGGTGTATATTATAGGATGTGGATGTTTACAAAAGAAATGGTACATAGGACAAACAACTAGAAAGCTGAAGCTCAGGATTTTAGAACATTTGGGTGACATAAAACACAAAAGATTGGAAAGTCCAGTTGGGAAACATTTTTGTGAGGTACATGGGGGGGTTCCAGAGGGGTTTATATTTTGTGCACTGGGTAAACCCACTATGCTGGGGAATAAAGATGTGTTTCGTGAAAAATTATTGCAAATGGAAACTAGGTTTATTCTCAATCATAAAACCCTGTTTCCGCATGGTTTGAATTTGGAAATTTAATATAGTGTTTCCACATATCTCACAGAGTATAACTGTTGCTTAAAAATTGCTTAAAAATGCTTAAAAATGTTTAAAAATGTAAAAAGGAATTCAATATGAATTTATGAAGTTCAAAATATTTGTAAAACAGATGATTTATCAAAGTGGTTTTGCAAGCATGCTTAAGCAAGCATGAAGGACATTGCATGAATGTATTTATATAAAATCTTAAACTATTTTGTCATATTCAAAAATTGTTTCAAGATGTAATTTAAGAAACATTCTAAGATGCTGTTTATTATGTTGTAGCTTCATTTAAAATTGTTCCAAGATGTAGTCATAATGATGTAGCAGTAATTAGCAAAGGCGAAGGCCGAGGTACTTCAAACCTACAGTGGATGTGTTCCTGTTTTCGTATAATTTTATGATATTGGTGTTTTGAAGGAGTGGAGGTGTTGTGGTTTCATATTGTCATGTCGGTGAACACTACTACTGCCACCTCAGCGAGTGCATTGTCGACTCAACCTGTGAATTTGGCTTCCATATGGAAGGAAAGGGAAGAAAAAATGGCCAATAATGATCCTTGGGACAATGTGGCTAGTGATTACTCTGAGAGGTATGTGGAATTGGAGAGAGCCATGGTGAAGGAAGTTACTACGTTTTATTATTTAAAGTTGCTTGAAAAATACATCAGCTCCAGCATTACTCCCAGGGGTTTGAGAGTTGAAAGGCTACCTGCCTTTGAATTTTCGGAGGACGAGGTTGATTTGTCCTTAGAATGGAAAGACATTTCTCTAAAGTGTACGTTAGGTTGGTTGGGCGTGCTGGTGAAGAGAAATGAAAGAACCCTAAATAAAACTCGTGCCTCTATTCTGCACCTGCAGGAGAAACTGGTCGAGGAAAGCTCCGTGACAGTGTTTAACAAGAACTTGGTCGAAATAAAGAATAGAGTTTCCAAAATTGAAACGGAGGTGATTTCTCGTAAGAAAAGGAAATACCTCCGTGATGTCAAGGACCATGACACTGGTAAGCTGTTTTCTTGGGAATACAGCTTTAAGAAAAGGCGAGGCGCTTATCGTGACGTCAGAACCAGCGCTAGATCGGGCGGGGGAGATACTTCAGCGTCTTCTGCAGATGAGACAAGCAGCAGAAAGAGTGTTTCGTTTGAGAATCTAAATACAGCACAAGAGACGCCTGCTCTTATGAATGGAGTGGCAAGTGATTCAAACCAGTCATCGGCCCAGTCAGGAGGAAGAGGGTGCCGCTTTCAGAACAAGGGGAGAAGAAGGTAACATCGAGGCGAGAGCAGGAGAGGAAGGACCAAGCGTTCAGAACTTAGACCTGTTTTTTGATGGGGGAGCACAGTCCCTTTGTGGACCGGACTTTTGTTCTCACATGGACTTGTGTGGAGGTGAGAGCTATAATATTGTAAATATTTCGGATCTAGATATATCCGAGTATGCCAGACAAGTTTTGTTTAAAGGCACCAAGTTTGTTCCAGTTTGTTTCCCTACTTTGGCAGACATTTCCTTAGAAGTTAGACAGTTTTGCAGAAAATTGCACCTTAAAGAGTTTTTTAATTATAAGGAATGTGACACATTTAATGTGGATGTAAGTGGGAGTGATGCTGATAATGTAATTGATCTAGACAATTCCCTGCTAAACATGTCTTTGTATGAAAATGAGCTTGTTGATATACATGCGCTTGATGAAGTGCATGAAAATGAAAGGGGTTTTGAATTCAACACTGGTTATGGAAGGTTGCTATTGCCTAAAGTACCATACAAAAGTGAGTTCATGCCACCCAGAAAAAATGTTGTAATAAATTCATTTGAAAACACCTTATTAAAATTTATAGAACATGAACATAAAAGGTTTCAGGAAAGTAAGAAAATATACAATTTGAGCAAAAATGAATGGAAGGCTTTGTCTGACTTAAAGGAGGTAAATGAACAATTTGTATTCACCCAGGCAGATAAGGGAGGGAACTGGGTGGTTTTATCAAGGGATAAATATAATTCCATAGCCTTGAACTTGTTGATGGATAAGGATATATATTTGGAATTGCCTAGTGATCCTCTGAAAGAACATAATGCCCAACTGCTTGAACTACTTGAAAGGGGTGAGAGATTGGGTTTTCTGACCATGGCTGATGTTAGGAAATTGTATGTGAGGAATCCAAAGGGGGCCAGATTTTTCATTATTCCTAAAATACACAAGGACATCAGTAATCCACCAGGGCGTCCCATAGTTTCAGGAAAAGGAGGGTATCTACAGAATGTAGGAATATTTTTGGATTCCTTATTAAAAAACTATTTGGAAAGGGTACAATCGCATGTTATAAACACAAATGAAGTGTGCAATTTGGTCAGGGACACCAGATGGGAGGATGATTATTACTGGGCTAGCGTGGATGCCAAATCTCTGTATACGAGTATTAACAAAAAACATGGTTTGAAGGCAGTGGAAAAAATGTTGGGTGATGGACCTAGAACCTTTTTTATTTTGAATCTATTGGAATTTTGTTTGACACATAATTTTTTTGAATTTGAAGGGAGATATTTTTTGCAAAAAGAGGGCACAGCAATGGGGGCTGCTTTTGCGCCCTCATATGCTATTTTGTTTCATGGCCCATTTTGAAAATTGTTTTATCTACCCGTCATTATTTTTTAAGAGCAAGGTAGTAAAATATGTCAGATTTATTGACGACTTGCTATTTCTGTGCAAGGGTAATTCCGAGGATTTTGATAGGTTCATCATAGAAATCAAGGAAAATTCTTGGGGTCTGGACTTCACTTACTTCATTGGAGGGAAAAGCATCCAATATTTAGATGTAGAATTTTATTTAGGTAGGGATAATAAGATACATTATAAACCTTTTTACAAAAAGACAGCAGCAGAGAATTTTTTGCATGCATCCAGTATGCACAGTGATTCTCTGCTTAAATCTTTACCATTTGGTGAATTCAAACGTATAGGCATGCATACTTCAGAGAGGTCCTTAATTTCCAGTGAATTTGATAGAGTAGAAGAGAAAATGATAGGGAGAGGTTATCCCCAAAAAAGTGTTACAATGGCAAGGAAAAAGGCAGAAAGGGAGTTAGGATTAGGTCAACGGGTGAAAGATAGGAGTTGGTCTTGGTTTGGTACAAAGAGAGATGTTGGTTCTTGTGTTCATGGTTTTGGGGATAGTAGCTCTGAGGGTAAAATATTCTTTGTAACCAGATATTCTCAATTTTCTGAAACGTTAAGGGATGCAGTGTTGAGATTCTGGCCCATCATCAGTCATGATGACAGATTAGGCAATCTTTTTCCATCGACAGTTACCTTCTCATACAGTAGATACTCCAATTTGAAGGAAATCTTGAGCTTCAGAAAGAAAAACACATCCAGAAGAAATACTAGAAAGGGTACACACAAATGTGGAAGATGCAAGGTTTGTAGTAGGGCAAGAAATTTGGATGGCATTAAAATCAATGGTGTGACATATAGGGCGCTCGAATACTATGACTGCAATTCCACAGGGGTGGTGTATATTATAGGATGTGGATGTTTACAAAAGAAATGGTACATAGGACAAACAACTAGAAAGCTGAAGCTCAGGATTTTAGAACATTTGGGTGACATAAAACACAAAAGATTGGAAAGTCCAGTTGGGAAACATTTTTGTGAGGTACATGGGGGGGTTCCAGAGGGGTTTATATTTTGTGCACTGGGTAAACCCACTATGCTGGGGAATAAAGATGTGTTTCGTGAAAAATTATTGCAAATGGAAACTAGGTTTATTCTCAATTATAAAACCCTGTTTCTGCATGGTTTGAATTTGGAAATTTAATATAGTGTTTCCACATATCTCACAGAGTATAACTGTTGCTTAAAAATTGCTTAAAAATGCTTAAAAATGTTTAAAAATGTAAAAAGGAATTCAATATGAATTTATGAAGTTTAAAATATTTGTAAAACAGATGATTTATCAAAGTGGTTTTGCAAGCATGCTTAAGCAAGCATGAAGGACATTGCATGAATGTATTTATATAAAATCTTAAACTATTTTGTCATATTCAAAAATTGTTTCAAGATGTAATTTAAGAAACATTCTAAGATGCTGTTTATTATGTTGTAGCTTCATTTAAAATTGTTCCAAGATGTAGTCATAATGATGTAGCAGTAATTAGCATTGATGGGTTAATGTGCTTTAATGATTCAATTAAGCATGACATAAAAAGGGTGGTGTTTGAAGTAGTAAAATGTATTCCAGGAGAAGGCGAAGGCCGAGGTACTTCAAACCTACAGTGGATGTGTTCCTGTTTTCGTATAATTTTATGATATTGGTGTTTTGAAGGAGTGGAGGTGTTGTGGTTTCATAATGCCATCATTACCAGTATTTGAGTATGAATGTCCTTAAAAGATATAGGTTTATCAGTGATGGCAGCTTGTTCTTCTGAAAGTCTTTTTTAGTGTATTTATTAACATTTACAGTAAATTACCCTAGGTTTCTGATTAATATTAAGAAAAAAATTCTCTAAATTCTATTACGATATTTTTTAAATCAGAGACCATCGTTCTCCGTTTTGGGGAGAATATCTCATTAAAATAATTGAACATGTTTAGTCTTTTAATTTCATTAGCTAGTATGTTTAAAGATCTAGAGTTAGTAGAAAAGTTATAAATTTAAATGTCTCTAAGCTGATCATGGTTTTATGATTTAAAATCTCAAAGTATTTATTGATCAATTAATTTCTTTCTTTACCCATTTTGTCTTTTTCTCCCTTAAGTTTCAAATTGCCTAATTTATATTATATATCTTGCAATTCTTTATCCCACATTTTCTTTTTCTTGTTATACCAATTATTTTCCCATATAGGTAAAGCTTTTAAAGCATCCCAAATGTATATTTCAGAAATTGTCATTCGTAGTCTTAAAGGTTATAAAATTCTGTACTTTTGAAGAGATGCAGTTTTTAAAATCCTTTAATTTTGTAATGTAAGCAGGCATTCTCTTAATCTGAACATTATAATTCGTTTTAGTTAGTAACTCGAAGATTATAGCATTAGGGTCTGATAAAGGACATGAAATAACCTGTGTGTTAGACTATTAGTCAATTCATTGGAAAGTAAAACTCTGTCTATTCTTGAGTATGTACTGTGTCTATGAGAGTAGAAAGTGAAAAAGAGAGAGGCTGGTTCTGCAAAATTGTTAATGTCTTTCAATAAATATATATCTATAAAACATTTTAATTTTAATAATTTAGGTGATGCTGAGATTCTTCTGGTACCATTAGTGTTAGAGTCTTTATTATCTAAAATATAATTAAAATCTCCTATTAAAATATTACCTTTAGAAAGTTGCACAATCTGATCAAGATGTTGTTTAACTGTGTTAATCCCAATTCCAGGTATCCAGTATATGTTGACAAGACTATATATTTTACTACTCAATTCTATAGTAGCTGAACAAACATCCATCCCCTTACTATCTTTAGATACATCAGTTATCTTAGGAAGAGGTACTGTATTGCTCCATAAAATAGCTGCTACTCTTCTTTTGAGAGTGTTCTGAACTTGCTTTGGAATTAAGTTTAGATATATCTTTTAAAGCATTTTAGGTATTAAGTGTGTTTCTTGCAAAAATATTACTTGGGATTTATGAAGTTTAAGATATTTAAATAGGCTTTTCCTCTTGCATGGATTATTTAAACCATTAATACTAATTGAAATACCTTTTAATGAAGGCAGTTAAAATCATGTATGTGAATTAAAAATATATCGACCAATGGAGTATGTTTTCCATAAAACAATACAAGGAATACTATCTATTAAGTTACACCAAATGTGAAACAATAAAACAAATAACTCATTTGTATTTTTCAATACATAGTTAATAGTGAACATCTGAAAAGTTAACAACAAACTAATATAATAAATACATACCATTATTATATTCACCCAAAACCCTTCTGGAGTTTAAGACTCCTAATTTGAGTAGCATTCACCACTCAAATTAACCACCAGTCTAGTAGCAACAGCTAATCAGCATATGTCAATGAAGTTTATAGACGTAAGCATGTGTGTATGGCTTCTAAATGAATTCTTATCAATCAGGTATTTTATTATTCAACCACAAGAGACATTAATTTCTTAAAAAACTGAAACTCACATGTAGGTACATTAAATCCAAAAAAAAAAAGTATAATACATATAACATCAGTCTAGTTGTACTCTGCTTTAATTCCTCAATTAAAATTTTCAGTGAGGATATAGTAATTATAATGCAGTAGAACTCATAATACATCCTGTATTTTTCTTTGAGATGTTGCTCAAAAGGATACATACTAAGACTTTAACATACATAAATGGAATGTAATTAGAAAAGGAAATTTGTGGACCAAATAGATCATGATTGACATATGTGTTAAACAACCTATCAATGAACTACAATAATGATATGAATATGAAAAAGCTATCTAGCTGTAGGAATATAAACTGACATGTTATTAAGTTAGACTACCAAATCAAGTACTTTGTCAAGAAAAATAGAATTATAAAATCACATTCTATTGTTTATTTCTTGAAATGAATAAACCAGTCTTTGCTATATATTAGCCTAAATGAGGCTTAAAGTATTTATAACAAAGCATATTTATATATACATATATATATATATATATATATATATATATATATATATATATATATATAGTTTTGAAAGGAAAAAATTAAAATTTCAAAAATATTTGTATATACTATCCTAGTATGTATTTAGGAGAGTCTAACAGTACAAAATTAAAACTCTTAGGATAGTTGTATTTAAAAAATCCTGCCCTGCCACTGAAGATTTGAAGTCACAGAGTTGAAAAGAACTGCTGTTACTCTGTGCTCATCTTGGCCACGGCAGTCTGAAACTTCTTAAAGGACAAATAGCATTGTTTTTTCTACCAGCACTTATAACAGTGCCACACAACAAAGATGAACCCTCTACTTCCTCTGTCCCCCTTCTCCATCAGTAGCCCAGTTGTGAATGGGGCTCAGTTTCCAATGGAAAAAGGGAATTCAAAAGGCAAAGGAGGGGGCAAATTTAGCAAGGGTTTTGATAGATCTTAAATTATAGATTTGTAAATTATATTTACACTACATTTTTATGACATTCCATATTTTTTACCTAAAGATAAGATTTATAGAAAATATGCCAACTAAACTCCATTACATACAGCTTTTACAAGTTTTCAAGGATGCTTGTGAAAATGAACGTAGACAAATATTACACAATAGTGGATTTAAGTTGCATAACCTATCACAAGGGAAAGGAAAGCATTATACAAATTGACAGCTAAGAAATAAACTGATCTAATGAAAGCAGACAAGGATAATGCAATTGTTTTCATGAATATTACTGATTATAATAAAGCCATTCTTTAGCTACTTCATGATACATACATACAAATATTTCAAGCACGGGCATTAATGTCCTTCTAGCTTGCCAAAATACCAAAACACTTGCTCCCATAACACGTGTCCAGGCTGTTCTTAAAAATATCTAAACTAGTACTTGCTTTAATTTAATTTGGTAATCCGTTCCATGCATCAGCTACTCTGTCACATAACCAATTAGTACACTTCTCATTCCTATAGAATCTTCTCCATAGGTTGTCTGATGATTCTCTAGTACTTTTTGATAACCCCAAACATTCCCCCAGAGGTAGTTGTCTCTCAATGCCCTATATACTTGAATAAGATCTCCTCTTAGATATCTGTGAGACACACCGTACAAGTTCAGATATTTTAGTCTTTCAGAATAACTTAAATGTTCATATCCATGGATGCCCTAGGTATACTTATGCTGTACTATTTCCTGTTTACTCATGCTTGTTTTCTTATAGGGTTTCCATATTCAAGTTTGGGTCTGATGAAACTAACAAATAATGACTTAATTACTTCTGAATTCCTAGACTTTATAAATCTTTTTATACAGCCTATAGATCTATAACTATCCATTACCCAATTGGTTGATATGATTAGAAAAAATCATACCTGAATTATTCTCCTGTGACCAAATGGTCAATTTGGTCAAGTTGTTTTGCAGACATGTCTTATATGTAACGCATGTAATCGGTTTACCCAATTTCAGGTCATCTGCATATAGACAGTAGAACACCTCAGATGCAAAAGTTAGGTCTGAAAGATCTAGTATGTTCCATCCCCTGACAGTTTTTTTTTTTTTTTTTACAATCTGAAGCAATTGTTCCTGAATATAAGTTGTGAATAATTTCCTAACGTTGTTGTATCAATATTATTCCAGTCTGCTTCTGGTAAATTTAAGTCACCAGCTAATATCATTCTTCCCTCCTGTGTTTCATGCAAGAAAAGTATGAATTCCTCTAGGTCATCTGCACTTGACTTTGGTGGTCGGTACACTCCAACAATTGTTATATGTTCCAGGGTTGTCTTTATTGTCACGGTTACATAGTCTATAGCATTGGTGTTATCAGTGAACATGTAATAATCACAGGTGTCATAATTATCTTTAATCCCTATCATAACACCTCCACCTGATTATTTGTGAGAATGTTACAGTAAAAGCATTTATACCCTAACAGAACTGGTTTCCAATCATTGTTCTTTAACCATGTTTCAAAAACAAATTTCCAATAAAAAAAAACTTTTATTATTAACAACCATCAGAAATGCATCAAATGTTGCTATCTGTGAACTGTTAAATTTTCCAGCTGGCAAAAATCCTGCCTAGTGTTTGTCAAATATTGCAAAATATCTGCTGCAAAAATTCTCTTCCCTGATCTTGACAAATGCATACTATCCTGTCGGAACATGTGTGCGCCTAAAACTAGGCTTATTTGCTCTACACATTTCTATTTTTTGAAAACAGGACATTTTTTCCATGTAGGTATTTACTCAAAAATATTTTCATTCCCAGTGACCTGATTATCCTTTCTATAGGTGATTTGTGAAAAATAAGTCCCAACACCAGTACAAGCTATATTATCTAAGAGGACTGTCAGTTCCTTGCCAACAGAATCCTTGTGGATGACATAATTTGAACCAACATGAATAAAAACAGTTCCATACTTCGTTACATTAAGGGGGTTCCAAGGCATATCTCACAATCTATTTTTGCTTCTGGCAAGCATAACACTATTCAATGTTCATTATCTTCTCTGCAAATATAAGTATCAGTTCCTCTAATAACTGAAACTCCAATTACAAGAATATCTTTGCTGGCCAGCTCTTAAGAATCTTCAGCTTCTAATACAGTAATATTGGCTCTATCAATCGTTATGAAGGATAAATCACCATTAGTCTTATTAATCCCACTATTTTCATTGTGTATTAAATTCTCATCCAGCTGGTATTGTAAATCCACAGCTTGAGCCATGTAGTCAACATTTCTCTCTCTCTCCTTTTTTCTTACAGTAGTGTTCTTCAATCCTTCCACATTCAGTTTTGATTTCTTCCTTTTAACATGCCCCTTGCCTCTTTTTTTCTGCCTTCTCTGTTGGAAAAATAATACCTTTTTCTGTAGGCAGAAGGTTTTCGGACAGAAAAATATCATCATTCCCTGCAACCTGTGTGCTACAAAATAAAACAGTGTCCTTGTTACAACGTATTCCTTCCTTCACAGTCATTAATCAGTTTATTTTTCTTCATTGTTATTTGTTGTAAACTTTTCTTTCTTTTTTTGTTTCCTTCTAAACAAACTGGATCCTCAGATTACTGAATACTTGCATCCAGAATTCCAAAGTTGTCAGGGGCATCGTCTTGTTTCATACGGGGTGAATGATCTTTGCAGACAATAGATGCATCATTTCCTAAATTTGCTCTATTTTTCTATGCCTATTATTTCATCAGTCCAGTCATTAATATACGAAACAATTCTCCAAGCCATGCCAATTGCACAAGTGCAATCATCATAAAGTCTAGATTTACTTCTAACAATGGTAAGCAAATCATTCAACTTTTGACACTTTGACACGAGGAACACAGATCACCAGTATTATCAGCTGTTACCTTTAAATATGCATAGCATTTATTACACTGTACAAGATATTTATGCATTAGCAAAACGTCAATTGCATACTAATTTAAGGAATCCATATTTAGCTTTAAACGAATAAAATATTGTAAAAGAAAAGAATATTCAAAAACAGTAACCATGGAATTCAGATAGAATGTATATCAACTTCTATGACAAAAAAAAAAAAATCACAACAGCAACACAGAACTACATAATAAATTAAGGACAATAAAGTTGTTCTGACAAAACAAGCTCTGCAAGCCAGACAAAAGTTGTAATTCCTTTACATCACTATTGCTCGCAGTCACACTTCTTTCTAACAGTAAAGATAAATAAATCACAAACCAGTTATGATACAGAATCAGAATTGCCTAGACATAATAAAGCCTTGCCGAGTCTAATTATGGTGGCTGCCAAAAAAGCAATTACTATAAAATGGAAATCAAAGTCTAGTTCAATTTTACTAGAAGTAGTGAATATAGTAACAGAGATTAAACAACTGAAATTTGGATCTTTAGAAAAGGGAAGGAGCAAACTACAGAGGAAAAATGGGAACTGTGGGAACAATATATGCAGGGCAGGAACTAGGTTTAAGAGGCACGATTTGTATGAACCATACAATGCTTAACTGACAATGACTGGATGGTTTATAAGTGATGTATAATGTTTACTACAGTTTCAGTGCTGCCTGTGATGTAAACTGTTTGCAACTAAAGTGATATTTTGTATGATTTTCATTTATATAAATGCAAGATTGCCTTTGTAATATGTGTAAATTTAATAAAGATGTTTGGAAAAAAAAACAATCTCTCCTATTCCACAGCTCAATTGGAAAAACTTTTGTATTTCCTCCTTAGCATGCACTTCATCAAAAAATGATTTTGTCCCTCCAGGGAAGAATATCTTGAAGACAGCTGGATACAGCAGTTTAAATCTCACACCTGTGTCTCAGCATTGTCTAAATAGAGGTATGAATTTGCCCCTCTTTTGCCTGGTGTACAATGAGTAATCGTTCTTCACAAACACTCTGCTGTCTCCTACTTTTAGTATTTTGCCCTTCTGCCATCCTTACTATTAAACATCTAAGTTGCTGTCTTATAGCTATATTTGGAGCATACACACGATGTCCCCGTTCAACTGATAAATCCTGCTGTGGAATACCAGTCCAGTTGTTTATTTGTGATTTCATAAATTTAATGCAGTCTGTTTCTCCCAGCTTCTCTGGTATAGCTGAAAATCTCAAGTTTTCCCTACATGCTCTGTCCGCTAATTCTAAACATCTCTTCCTGAGCAGGCTCATATTCAGCCAGCCTTTTCTTCATTTCAGCCTCTTTTTGCAGCTTTATCATCTCATCTGAATATCGGTTTAAAGCATCTTCCATTTGTCCAGCCTTTTGTTGTTTGTGTTTATATACTCTGTCAGTGTTTTGTTTATTTTAACCAAGTCTATATGCAGTTATCTTGTATCATCCTACAGGTTATTGAAAGTCATGTCTGAAGGTTGCATTACTTTTTGCCGAACAGCTGCAGAACTCTCTCTAGTTAGTGTTTCTTCCTCACTTTTTGTAGCTGATTTTTTTCCAGGTCTTCTGTATTTTTTTATTGCTGGCACCCAGACAGTGCACCCACCAGTCAGTCACTGAAATTCACCCATAAACAAAAGTCTACTGGCCTTCCCTGTTGACTCTCTGTTTTTACAGTGGGAGAGCTTAAAACAAGCTCTTACTCAGTGTGCAGCCATCTTGGAAATCTGAAATTCAGAATTTTATCTTAGGGATTCATGGTATTTATTGGAATTGTTTCATAGTTGTGAAGTCAATGACAGTTAAGAATTTTTGTTACTCTGGATATTACAGCTTTATACACTAGTATATATCAAGGACAGGGTACTGAATTTGTCAGGAAGTATTTACCTAAGTTCACTGATTTTGACATTTATTTATTTTACTTTTTAAGATAAACATTTCAAACAAATCAAATGAGTAGCCATGGGTGCTATAATTGCACTAGTATTTTCCAACCTTGTCATGGCATGGTGGGAAGAGGAACATTTGAACACACACACAAAGGTGCTTTTTTACAAGTATTCCATAGGCAATTTGTTCTTTTATTGTGGAGGTAGAAGTCCATGAATTTGATGATTTTTTAATGATTTAAACTCTACTACAGATTTTCTTAAGTTCACCTTAAATAGTAATTGTTAATTAGTTCAATTTTGGACTTAACATTAAAACTAAATATGAACACCAAATGTTTTGAAAGAGTGTATAGGAAAGAAACATTTGTCAATAGTTATTTGCACAAAGTCAACATCCTATGTTCATGACACAAAATGTTGTAGGGATCAATTCATTAGCCTATGTAGGATGAGGTATATTATATGGAAGCCAATCATCTAAGAAATCTATTTTTAAACAAAGGATACAAAAAATATTTTTTGAGAGCATCGTGGTTGAAATATCACTCATGCAAAGTAACAAATTTAAATCTATTCTAAGAACCAATCACAGTTTTGAAAGAGTGTCGTTAATCAGAGCACTTGTATATCCATTTTTAGTAGGTCATTTCTTTTACCAATTTCTATAGATATGAGGGCAATAAAGGATATTTTAAATGAAAACTGGAAAGTTATTTTAGGCAATAAAGATCTGCCAGAAGCTGTAGGTGATGAGCGAAAATTCATGCATAAAGGTGGGAATAGTTTAAGATCTACATTAAATAAGTTAAATAAAAGAGTAAATACTAAAAGCAATATTCTAGGGACTTTCAAATGTAATAACTGTAAATTTTACAGCTATGGGACAGACACATCTTTCATTTACATCAAAAGTCTTCACAAAGAAGATTGTAATTCAAATGGTACAGTCTACATAGCCTTATGTGAAACTTGTGATGGTTTTAGAAAGCTTTCTGATATAGGTTCATTGGTAGGTTCATAGGTAGGTACTAGGCTATCTGCCCAAGGGCATTTATAAGCCTAGCCAGTGTGTGTCGGCTTTCGCCACCCCATTAATTAACTGATCCTCTGTCACAAGCAGAGCCAATGAAGTGATCCCAGGAGTGTATTTTCTGTTACCCATCCACTCGTCAAGGTTTCTCTTGAAGAGTGTTAGTGAGGGGCTCTGCCTAATGTAGTTTGGAATTTTATTCCAAAGCATGGGGAGTCTCTGTGACAGGAATCTATCCCTCCAGCATGTTCTATTTATTGTTGTGGCGAGGTTTAGCGCACTAGAGCACCTGGCTTGCAGTGACTTGGATTTCTTTAGGTGGAGCATGTCCATCAATTCTGAGTTGGACATGGCTTTGTAAGTCAGGCAGAGATCACCTCTGAGTAAGCGATATGCCACTGAGTACAACCAGAGTTTTTTCAGTCGGGCTGCATAGGACATATGTTTGAGGCCAGTAATCCTCTTGGTGAGGTACTTTTGTGGTCTTTCCAGCTGTTGGAAGTGTCTTGTGAGGTACATCCCAAATACGGTATTGTACTCTATGATGGGACTGATGAGTGACGAGTAGAGGGGCACTATAACCTCTTTATTTCTAGATGCAAACCCTTTAGTAATTAGATGGGCCACATAGAATTTCCTAATTACTTTGGCAATATGATTGTCAAAGGACAGATTACTATCTACCTGGGTCCCCAGATCTCTTATTACCTCTTCTGTATTAAGGGGGCTGCCACCTATATGGTAATTCATGGGTGTTTTGTTTTTCCCAAACAGAATGACTATGCATTTTTTGGCATTTAGCTTGAGGCCATGGCTTTGACACCAGGTGCCCGTCTCAGTAAGGCCCTTTTGCAGGATGTCTGTATCAGCCAGAGAGTCAATTATGTCTCCCAGTTTGCAGTCATCGGTGAACCTGATTAGCCATAGTCCTCCTGTGTTTGCCTGTACTTCTGAGAAGTATATGCCAAACAGTAGGTGTCCCAGGACCGAACCCTGCGGGACACCACTTGTGACTGGTTTAGAGTTGGACCTGGAGCCTGCTATTCTTACCGTGTGAGTTCTGTCTGTAAGCCAGTTGGCAACCCATCTTGTGACATAGGGGTTTATGTTCAGGCTGGTGAGTTTTTCTGTAATACCCATGTGGGGAATGGTGCCGAAAGCCTTGGCGAGGTCAAGTTAGGCTGTGTGAACCACCTTTCCCTCGTCTATGGCCTTTGTGACTGTCTCGAAGAAGTAAACCAGGTTTAGGAGGCATGATCTGCCCTTAAAGCCGAACTGGGTCAGGTCAAGTCTTTGGAGGTTCCCAATGTCTTTGTTAATGAGTTCCATGATGATGCGTTCCATAGCCTTGCAGACCAGGCTAGTCAGGCTTATGGGGCGAAAGTTAACAGGGTCAGTTGTGTACCCTCATTTGTGGAGAGGAATGACTGTTGCTGTGCGCCATTCTATGGGCATGTAGCCTGTGGAGAGGCTGAGGTTGAACAGCGTGTTTAGGTGGGGGGTTAGTTTGTTCTGTAGTTCGTGCAAGACGCAGCCTGGGACAACATTTGGCCCCACTAACACTGTGTTTTTGGCTTTTGAAAGGGCTGTTTTCACCTGTGTGTCTGATTTCTGAGACACTACACTTTTCTGGTATTGTTGTGGGCACTTTTGGAGGTGGGGGGGTGAAGTTTGCACTGAATCTATCTGCCAGATGTTGGCAATTTCAGTAGGTTCAGTATATTTTGTGCTATTTTTCACTAGTTCAGTGTATATCTGTGAGTTGCCACTTAGATTCTTAACATAGCTAAAGAAGGCTTTGTGGTTATCTTTTGAATCCTTGGTTATTTTTCTTTTGAAGTTAGCCTTGGATGATTTCATGAGGGACCTTAATTTCTTACTGATACTGATCAGGGATGTCTTTCCTTCTTGGGATTTGCTTTTTTTCTGAACTAGTTTCTTCCTTCTATTGTATAGCCTGTTTATGGCAGGGGTCCACCAAACTGGTTTCCTTCACTTAGAGGAGAGAGTCTTGGTTTTGCTAGGGATGGCATGATCCATGCATCGTTGTAGGTGCTCAGAGTGCATTTGTAAAGGTTTCTGCATCTTGGGCAGCGTTATCCTTTAGCGTGGGGGCTGTAAAACTTACCACCTCTGTCTTAAGTAAGGTGAAGTTTGCTTTAGAAAAGTTTTTTACTGTGGTTTCCTTAGTTGGGGGTGGTGGTGGGGTTTGGACATCCAGAGTGATTAGTTTATGGTCTGATCTAACCAATGACGGGTTGACTTCCGGTGTGGAACACCTGTCGCCCATGTTGGTGATGACCAGGTCCAATATATTTTCACCTCTGGTAGGGGAGTTTACCAGCTGATCCACGGCGTTTGAGTTGATGAATTCCAGGAAGTGCTGGGCCTGGGAGTTTGTATTCGAGTAGTTTTCCCAGTGAATGGTAGGGTAATTGAAATCTCCCAATATCAGGGTGTTCAGTAGGACCTTCATGTTTTCCAGTGTCTCCAGAAAGGTGGAGTGGTGGTCCTGCATCATGGAGGGTGATCTGTAGCAGGCCACAATTTGCATTGCAGATTTGCCCGATGTTAGTTGCACATGGATGATCTCAGAGGTATTATGCTGCTCCACTAACCTGGCGATGTAGGTATCCTTGATGAATATGGATGCACAGTCCGTGTTCTGTGGCCGAAATGTGTGGTATGAGTTGTAGCCCGGTAGTGCTGGGGTGCTCTCTGGAGCCTTGAACCAGGTTTCAGTTACTGCACAGATGTTGACGTTCTCCATACTGAGGAGTACTTAGAGTGCGTGCATTTTGAGATTTAAACTCTTGGCATTGAGTAGCATAACCCTCAGTTTTTTGTTAATTGTATTGTTTATGGAGGTGGGTTTTACTTTTGAGCCTTGCCTAAAAAAGGCACTATGGGAGCAGCAAAAGTCTTGGCCAGTATTCGAAAGCCTAGGGGTGACAGGTGCAAAGCGGCTTGTCAAGCATGTCGTCCCAGGCTGACAGACACTGGATCCCCTTTGAATGACACCAGAAGCTTAGCCAATTGTTGAAATTGATATTTTTTTCTTTATACTGAGGTAACATTCTTGGTGAGGGCAGGATGCTACTCAGGGTCAGGGTCATATCAGCCTAGGCTACATGATCAAAGAGCTCTTCATGTCTCTTTTCATGTAGTCCAGGGAAGTACATCTCAGGTCATTCACACCAACAATGACAGAGCCATATTTGTACTTGTTCTGGAGTGACCTGAGTGCTTGTGTTATGTGGCAGATTCTGGTTCCCGACAGGCAGCTAACAGTAACCATCTGCTTGTCCAGCCAAGTGAGTGGGACGTCAGTGTGCCTGAATATAGAGTCGCCTATTACTAATGTCTTAGGTATGTTATTTCGCCTTAAGGGCTGTGATTGTGCGGCACACTGAGTTTGTGTTTTGTGTGTTGTCTGGTTTATGACGGGAGGTGCAGTTTATTTGGGTGTCTGCTTTGGAGGTCTCTGATGCTTTTGCAGGTTTTTATTTAGAGCCTCCGATTTTGCAGGTTTTTATTTAGAGCCTCCGAGTATGATTTTGTGTATTTAAGTGTATTTTTGCCAGTGCTGTTTTAGTAGCTCTGTGTGTGGCTGGAGGTGTGGTGCAAGTGTTAACCTTCTCCTCTTGGCTGTCTGTTCCAGTCTTGGGTGGAGACAGCTTAGCTTCCAGTTTGGCTGTATAATTGCATCTCTCGCATATGTTAGTGTTTTGTGGTAGGAGGAGAGGGCTGTCTCTGTACATGAGGCAGTTGTAACATTG
Source organism: Protopterus annectens (assembly GCF_019279795.1). Classification (NCBI taxonomy): domain Eukaryota; kingdom Metazoa; phylum Chordata; order Ceratodontiformes; family Protopteridae; genus Protopterus; species Protopterus annectens. Next base: position 819,759,917 of record NC_056745.1, read on the forward strand.
CCTCAGGATACCCAGATTCAACAGCTGGACTTGAGAGTACAACTGAAATTGCCCTTTGGTCATGTCTGAATAGTAGGGTGAGCTGCTTAGTCACTTGGTTGGTGAGGGGTGAATAAAGAGCCTTGTCCTGCTGGGCAATCAGTGTCAGGGTATATTAGTGCTTGCTATTAGGTCTGAGCAAGTGCTGGGCTGTAGGATGCTTTTTGAGTGCTTAGGTTGAGAGTTAGACTAGTTCCACGGGAAAAACTGAAGAGGAGACTTAGTGGAGCCAGGAATAATTTAACCGTAGCTAACCGGCGCTGCCCGGTGCACAAAACCGTGCAAACGTGGTTTTTATAGTAGGAAAATGAAAGAGATAGAAATTAGCCCAAAATGGCCTAGAAACTACTAACTTTTGGGCTGGAACCACTCCTCCGGGGTCTGATAGGTTGCTCAAAGCTCCCCTCTCTCACAGGTGAGCAGAGAAACTTCCTTCTATCCAAACAAGGTATTGGCAACTCTGAAACTAGTATCACATCTTGAATTCAGCACTAGCCTGAAATCTGGACTATACTAGCTTACAAAGATGGGAAACAAGGAAATTTTTTTTTTTTTTGAAAAGATAAGGCAAAAATAGTAAAAAATACACTTAAAACAGCTTTAAACGACTACAAACGATCAGAAAAGGCTATCACACTTTAGTGTGTAGCCTACAACAGTTAAACAAATTACTTAAACAAAAAACTTTTTAAAAGTGCATTCAGTCAAATAGGTACAATATGTGAAAAAAAAACAAACTTTTAAATCGCAATAAACACTGGAAAATCTGCGTTTAGGTGGAAAACAGTTAAGTACAGCAAGAAAGTACAGAAAACTGATACCTAATCACTCCAAAGTCTCTCTTCTAAGCTAGAAGGCTTGTATGCATAAAAACAGTCTATATATATTCCATTAAACATGATCTTAGTAATGCCTTGGACAAACATTCTTTAGTGTATGCTGGCTTTAGGAAGTTCACTTTTTTGTTTTAGATAGTGTTTTACTTGACCCTTTTACAGGTGATTATAACATTCATTTGGAATGTAAGGAGGCAGGTGGCAAATTAGACTTGGTTCTGACAAAATACCAGGGTTGAATATGCACATACATATTAAACGCTTTTTTTATTTTATTTTATTAGCACAAAGGTTATAAATATAATTTATCCATTTTTTTAATATTTTGAAATGGATATTTCTAAGGTAACACTATTATAATTAAGTTTTGTGTGTCTTCAAATCAATGAGATGATTTGTCAAAATAATTGCATAAGATCCATCGTGCGATTTTGTGGCTATAAAAACTGAGGTTGTAAAGTTATTTATTCTGAAGAAGCTCTTGGTATAATAAAGAATGAAAGCACAAACATTTACTTCATTTGTTATATCTGTGGTATCTGTGACTGAGCTTGTGTGGAACGTGTTGTCGCTCGTCTGGTCAGGATAAAACAGATGAACATTTATGTGATCAGTTCAAGCAGCTTTATTACACACAAACATCAGGAATGAGGCTTTGTAATAAACTTATAAACAGACTACCACACATGCATGTCAACACTCTGGCTGTTCTCTCAAAACGGCACTCCTGTCTTCATGCGCTCACTATTTACAGTGGATATAAAAAGTGTACACACTCCTGTTAAAATGCCAGGTTTTTGTGATATAAAAAAAATGAGATCACAGTAAATCATTTCAAAACTTTGCCCACCTTTAATGTGACCTATAACTTGTACAATTCAATTGAAAAACAAACATGTTAGGGGAAAAAAATAAAAAACATACAATAAGCTGGTTACATAAGTGTGCATTACCCTTAAACTAATACTTTGTTGAAGCACCTTTTGCTTTGATTACAACAGTCTTCTTATACTGCACTTAGCATGCCCTTTTTACTGAACTACTCTTGGAACTTGCTAGAAAGCTACGGGATCTTCCTGCCACACCCACAGGGGTTGTTGTTGCCATGTGCTTAGGCCTGCTTCGGTGTGTCACGTACTGAAACCATGCTCTCTTCACTTGCAAGCATACTGGTGTGCCTTTCTGTGAACTCAAGAATTTGACAAATCTCTATGGATTTGCTTAACATTAAATCACTGTCACGAAGCAAAATCTTTCTCACTACAGCACTAGTAACACCACACACAAGCCGGTCCTTTAATAACTCATCTTTCAAGTCACCAAATCTGCATATTTTAGCTTTATTTCTCAAGTCAGTAATATAAGCTGCAACAGGTTTTACCTGGCTTTTGGTCTCCTGTATAAAATAAGTGCCTCTCTAACATTTGATTCAGTTGGTACCACAATATGATGTCCCACCCCCCCTCTCCTGTATATACTTCTGGTGCATACACAAATTAACTCTCTCTTTCAATAGCCTATGACCCAGCTAAGTTAAGCAAACCCAATGCCCTCGTATGTGCATCTTTGTCAAAAAAAGCTGCTTGTATGAAAATATTGTAATTCCTGCTTGAATACTCTCAAATTCTCTGCTATATTATGATCAAACAGAAGTGGACTAGGCTTGCAAAATGCCTCTGCCATATCAACACACAGTAGTGAAGGTGCCTGAAATCATGTACGAACATACAAACGCAAATATATATATATGCCAGAACTTGTAATTATGGCCAATAGCACAACAAAACTCTTTGAAATAACTGCACTTTGTCAAATAAGTCTTAAGTAGCACAAGAACACTTTGAAATCACTATACTTAATGAAACCACTCCTTATCAGTGTAAAAAAATACTTAAAAATGACTGTACTTTGTGAATAAACTGTACACGGTAGAAGAAGCTCAGAGTAAGAAACACTTATATGAATGCACTTTGCAAATAAACTGTACACAGCACAAGAACCTTTCAAAATGGCTGTACTTTGCAAAATAAATGCACAGTGTAAGAAACACTCTGAAATGGGCAGCAGTCTGTGAATAAATGCTCACACCAGAAGAGACTTTTCGAAATGGCTGTACTTTGACCGCACATTGCAATATAACTGTACTTTGCGCCTAGCAAACTCTCTGAAATAATTGCACCGTAATAAAGCACACACTCTGCAAACACTTTGCACACTCTGAGATACTTCGAACAACTCTAGTTATTGCTTTGAATGGCTTTGGTCAATGCAAAATAGTAGTGTGTGTCCAAAACATGTTCTTTTACTAAAAAACATGCAATTGCTTTGCTCTTTAAGCTTATTTTTCCCCTTTATTGTACTTGTCATGCCCTTTTAAATCTCTTTTCATGTACATTATACATTTCTTGTGCCCGTTTTACTCTAAACATGGTCATTATGTAAGCCAAAGGTAATTCTTAGCCCCATATGAATTTCCCTGCTAATTTTACCAAATATTGTGGTTTTGAACATTTTAGTTTATAATGTAGTTTCTGCCTTTCATTTGCTTAATATGTTTTTGTGGTACTCGTTTGATTAATATGTGCCTTATAAATGTGCCATTTAATTTTCCTTGCCATATAAATCATTTGTGCAGTTTTCTTTACCTTTAGCTCATTTCTGGCACTTTTTTGCTTGTTTGAGCTACGTTTCAACTCAACCTGCTTAGTTTGTCTTCACCTTCAACTCTGCATCTCATGGCTTGAAGAAGTTGTTCTTCTGATCCCGGTTGACACTATGTCGCTCGTCTAGTCAGGATAAAACAGACTAACATTCGTAGGTTCAGCTAAAGCAGCTTTATTACACACAATCATCAGGAATGAGGCTTTGTAACATAAGACTGACTACCGCACTCATACATGTTAATCTGGCTGTTCTCTCGGAATGGCACTGCTGCCTGCATGTGCTCAGTATTTATATGCATGTGCAACATCTGGAAATGCTTCTTAAAGGTACATACGCTCTGATCTACACATGTTTTGTGCTTTTAGTTGTTTTTCTCATTCTGACACACTTTTGGATTTTACAACAGATAATAAGTAGCAAGAATGCTCATTTAAGAGAGTTCAAAACCAGACAATAAGGTTCTTATATTAGTACCTACTACTGAACATAAGTGACTTTCAAAATGGCAAGCCTCTTCTGAAGTGACAGAAAAAGTAAGTGAATTTAAAGTTCAAGGTCAAGCAATGGGGGGAATCAGAAGAGTTGCACCACATAAATGTTCTGAAACCATGGAGAGAAATTGAAGTTTCCTTAGTATCTACGTTTGGAGGGGAAGTTAAGGTTCCCACAGCATGTGCTAAACTCAGACTAAAACACACTCAGTCTCAGAAACAAGAAGTGAAAGAATTTTTTTTTTAAATATAATTTTTATTACATTTCTCATCTATTTAAATACAAGAAAAGAATGACAGAAAATATACACACAAGGTCCTTGGAATATCAAGTTTCAGTCGTCCAAATACGATATACATAACATAAATCATCAATGTTAGGGTAACAATTATACAGAATTGTCTAATAAACAAGCTGCTCTTAATGAGCTGTAAAACAGACATTTACATAAAGATAGTGTACAACATATTGAAAATGTGACATTAAAACATTGCAACCAGATATTCTAGTCTTCCTAACTAATCATTCTGTCTTGTACTAACTATGTACAATACATACATTGGATGTCATCTTAATGTTCATCTTATATATGTTTGCCATGATCTGTACACTGTTATTGTGGGTATACACTTTTCTATACTAATTGTCTTTAGTTTCCCTTAATTATGTAAAGTAATACTGATGGTGAAGTCCCTTGTTCAAGAAGAGAAAAGAATTTGTGTTCAGGAATAAAGACATTCTCAGGGTAGCATTCACACCACACAGAAACTGTGCCTGGAGAAAGTACAGTTTTGTACCTACCATAAATGTAGATGTTCGAGTGCTAATACAGCTGCAGTAATCACAGATGGGTTTTCTGCCGTCAGGCGGTCCCTCGGTCGGCCGAATTCCAAAGTCTTGGTCCGGCGTCGGTTGTTGTCGCATTCTCTCCTGACGTCAGTGAGGCCGGAGTATATAAGACACAGCCGATGCCATGTCCTTCAGTCTTTCTTGCTCCAGATGTCAGGTGCCCCCAGAAGGAAGGCAATACATAAATAATGTTTCTATGTATATACAAGCAATGCAATATAATCCAAAATCAGTAGTTGCAAGCAAATAAACCATAGAAGGATAACCCAGTCAGGTAATATGAAGAGGGTGTTAGGCCCCATGCCTTTACCAAGTGGGGAAGGAGGGAGGGAAACCTGTACTGCAGCTGTATTAGCACTCGAACATCTACATTTATGGTAGGTACAAAACTGTACTATGTTCATCGTGCATACAGCTGCAGTAATCACAGATGGGTAGAGTCCAAAAGCTACGCACAGGGTGGTAGGTACTAGGAGGAACTGGGCTGAGCCAGAATGTCCTGCAACACAGCAGTGGCAAAGCCTGCTCTAGTTCTGGAATATAAAGGCAGGTGGTAGTGTTTTGTGAAGGTATGTACAGAACTCCAAGTGGCTGCCTCCAGAATATCTTTGGTAGGAACTCCTCTGAGGAAGGCTGTAGAGGTAGCTGTGGCCCTGGTGGAGTGTGATCTGATACCTGTAGTAACAGATTTCCCATGATAGGAATAACAAAACCATATGCAGTGGCCTATCCACTTTGAAATAGTCTGCTTGGTAACTGGCTTCCCTTGAGCCCCTACAGCATAGGACACAAAGAGTTGCTCTGATTTCCTGAAGGACTTTGTTCTGTCCAAATAATAACATAGCTGCCTATGGAAGTCTAAAGAGTGTAGCAGCCTTTCCCCTTTGTTTTGAAGATTGGGGTAAAAGGTAGGTAGGTGTATGGCTTGATTTAAAGCTACCCTGGATACCACTTTAGGCATAAATGACGGGTTAGTACGAAGGGAAACCCTGTCCTGATGGAAAATGAGGAAGGGCTGCACCGCCATGAGGGCCTGTAGTTCCGAAACCCTACGAGCTGAAGTGATAGCCAGAAGGAAGGCTGTTTCCCAGGACAAATATTGCAAATCTGTTGAGGCAGCTGGTTCAAAAGGGGGCAATGTTAATTTTTCTAGTATGTAATTAAGATCCCAGGCTGGTATTGGTTGTTTCCTTGGTGGTCTTATATTCTTAGCCCCTCTGAGGAACTGTCATAAGAGTGGGTGAGAAAATAAAGGAGGATCCATGTTGAATTCAGCAGAAATGGCTGAGGCATGGATTTTTATGGAAGAAAATGATAGTCCACTGTTCAACAGCTCTGTTAGGTACTGTAATACCTGAGGCAAGTTCAGTTTTCTAGGGTCCTGTCCTTTTTTCTCATTCCAAGAGCAAAACCGCTTCCATTTTGCGGAGTAAGCTTTTCTAGTAGATGGCCTTCTGGCCTCCAAAATGATATCCTGCACCTCCTTGGAGAGTAGGGTCTGTTGTGGTGTTAAGGAATTTTCCATGCAGCGAGACTGAGTGTTTTCAGCTGACTGTGAAGAGTTTTGTAGCTGTGCTGAGTCAGCAGAAGAGGCATTAGAGGCAGGGGCCAGGGAGGAGTATGTGTTAGGCTCCTCAGGAGTGGGTACCAGTGTTGCCTTGGCCAATCTGGAGCAATCAGTATCATCTTTGGTCTGTCTGCTCTTGCTTTCAAAAGCACCTTGGGCAGAAGAGGCAGAGGTGGGAATGCGTAAACTGTCCATGCTGTCCAACTGAATGAAAGGGCGTCCACTCTCCATGCCTTTGGATGAAATGTCCTCGAACAAAACTTTTCCAATTGATGATTCCTGTAGGAGGCAAAAAGCTTGGATTATCTCTGTAAACACCTGAGGATGTAACTTCCATTCGTGTGGATCTGTCATATTTCTGCTTAGATTGTCTGCCAGCGTGTTTTCCAATCCTGGCAAGTACTGTGCTTGAAGTTCGATTTGCCATTCCAGAGCCAAGTTCCAAAGAGTCATGGCTAGTCTGCACAGGGGGTATGAATGTGTTCCTCCTTGTTTGTTTATGTACCACATTACCGTGGTGTTGTCTGTTTTTATCAGTAATTGTCCTGGATGTAGGAAGTCCTTGAAAGCTGTAATTGCATTTATTACTGCTAGCATTTCTTTTTGATTGATGTGAAGGTGCTTTTCCTTTTGGGCCCATTTGCCCTGAATGCACCTGTCCGTCATGTGTCCCCCAGGCGTAATCTGAGGCATCTGTTGTGATGACTTGCTTTGCTTGAGGCTTGCAGAATGGGAGGCCTGTGTTTGCTTGACATGCTTGGGCCCACCATAGAAATTCCTTTTGCAAACATGGAATTATTGGTATTATTGTTTCCAAACTGTGGCTGTGTTGAGACCATAGGTTTTTTAGGTACCATTGAAGTTTCCTCATATGCAGCTTTGCACATGGGATTAAAAGAATGCAAGATGCCATGAAGCCCAGAGCCTGCAGGATTTTCCTTGCAGTAAGCCTGGTACATTTTGCTAGTATTTTGAAGTACTGAGTTAGTTGCCCCTGTTTTTCTGGGGTAAGATAGGCCATCTGGGTGTTTGTGTCCAAGTTGGCACCCAGGAAAGTTATTTTCTGAGATGGAGTTAGCCTGGATTTCTCTTTGTTGATGGTGTATCCCAGAGAATGCAGTAACCGTGTTACATATGCCAGATGTTCCAGAAGTATGTGCTTGCTGTCCGCTTGGATCAGGCAGTCGTCCAAATAAGGGTAAATTTGTATCCCTTGAAGTCTGCAATAGGCAATCACTGATGCCAGGCACTTTGTGAATACTCTGGGTGCAGTAGATAAGCCAAAGGGCAATGCAGAGAATTGATAGTGGATTGAACCTGCAAGAAATCTGAGGTATCTTCTGCAGCTTTGTCTGATTGGGACATGCAGGTATGCCTCCTTGAGGTCCAATGTTACCAGCCAAAACTCCTTGCCCAGCATGGGAAGAAGCTGCTGTAATGTGAGCATCTTGAATTTTGGTACGAGTAAAAATGTGTTTAGGATGGATAAGTCCAAAATGGGTCTCCAGTCGGTTCCTTTCCTTGGTACCAGAAAAAGTCTTGAATAAAAACCTTGACCTTGTTCGTGAGTAGGTACCTCTTGAATAGCTCTCATTCTTATGAGCTTTGAAATTTGTAGTTGTGCCTCTGCCCTTTGATTGTGTGGCAGGTTTGGCATGCCTCTCATGTTTGGAAGAGTGTGGAACTGAAATTTGTAGCCTCTGTTTATTATGTCCAGGATCCATTTGTCTGTTGTGACAATATGCCAATTTTTTGCAAATAATGCTAGCTTTCCTCCCAAAGGTGCTGCCAGCTGAGACATGCTTGGCATGGAAATGAGGGAGTCATTGGGTTTGTTTCCTGTATTGTTGTGCACTGTCTTCGCCACCTCTTGGTGCTGGAGTTTGCCATTGTCGGCCTCTATATGATCCTTGTGATTGTCCTCTGCCCCTTGTGCGCCTGTATCTACCTCTTTGGGGCTTGTCAGTGGCTGGAAAGGACCAGTTTTTTGAAGGCCAATTTCTGCTAAAACGTGGTGGTTGGACCTGTAAAAAGCTTTGACAGTTTGCATAGATTTGGCTTTTTCTTCCATTTTCCGTAATATCTCCTCAGCATTAGTACCAAACAGCACATCCTTTTGTAAAGGAGCATCTAGAAGCTTAGCTTTGACATGATCAGGCAAGTTTTGTTCCCTAAGCCAGGCATGTCTGCGAATGACTGATCCTGTAGCAGCCGCTCTACTTGAGGCCTCTAGGGCATCATAACCACATTGTAAGGTGTGTTTACCCACTTGCTCTGCACTATGTATCATATCCTGTAACTCCTTCAAATCTGGTTGTTCAGGTTGGGACATTTTATTCCTTAATTGTGATAACAGGAACTGTTGATATTTAAGCATATGAAACTGACAATTCCTTTTTCCCCACCTTTCTAAAGATCTTGACTCTCTTTCTGCAAGGAAGTGGATTCTTGGCAGTGGAGGCCTTCAATCCCTTGGGGCCCTGAGAAATGGTTTCAGGGTCAGCATTATGGCTTTTGAAGAGAAATTGGTGAGGGTTAGGTACTCTGTAGTACCTATCAGGTTTGACTGGTGCAGGAGGCAGAGAATCTGGGTTAAGGCAAGCCTCCGAATAAACATCATCAAGTATGTCCAAAACAGGAGGTATCGCCAGAGGTCTGTGTTGAGGTAACAAAAGAAATTCCCTAAGTCTTTTCTTGGAATCTGAAAAGTCTTGGCCTTCCCAATGGAAGTGTTCCCTCAAAGTGTGCAAGGTTTCCCCAAAGGAAAAATCCACAGGAGGAGATACAGAAGGAATGGATTGCTCTGCATCCGAATCCTCAAAAGGGGAGTAGGAGTGTTCCTCTCCATCAGAATGTTCTGATAAAATGGATCCCTGATTAGAAGAGGGAGAATCTTCCTCCACTCTGGGTCTCTTGTCTGGAGGGGGTTGCGAACCCCTGATAAGAGTAATTAAATCCTCAGCCATTTTAAGCATCTGTTTTTTAGGCATGGGGCCTGGAGATGGGCCCTGTGCAACAGGCCTCTTGGGATGCCTGGCTGCTTTGGATTTAGTAAAGGCCTTGATAGAAAAAGAAGATGAGGGTCTAAAGACACCATGGGTGGAAGTGGACCTGTCCACATTAGTAGGGTCAACATTAGCAAAGGCTTCGGTGGTTGTAGTCTGGGAAAGGGCCGAGGTACCAGCGGTCTCGGGTACAGAGGACACCGCCAAAGGAGTGTCGTCGGTAGTCAGGGACTGCAAAGGCGTCTCGCTGAGAACCGGACCACGTGTAGCCTGTTTTGGCGTGGTGTCGGCGGGGACCGCGGGCCTCGCGTGTCGGTCCTTGTCCTTGCATTTTTTGGACAAAACGGCAGTCGGAGTATCCGACGACATTTTATAATCAAAGGCTTTACCAAAATAGTGTTGGGCGAACTCCGCCCGACACTTAATAGTGCGTTTATTGAAAGTAGCGCAAAAGCGACAGCCCGAGACGTCGTGGTCTGGGCCTAAACAAGGTATGCAGAGGGAATGGAAATCCTTATACGGTATTTGCTTCCCACAAGAAATACAATTATTAACTTTTTCTGACATCGGTCTGAGGCAAGAAAAGTTTCCCCAACAGGGTACTTAGCTTTAATGAAGACTTCGGTTTCCAATATTTCCGTAATTCAGGAGATGGCCGACCGGCACTTGCGAACTGCTTCTGCTTCGGGCACCGCACGGCAAAAAAGACTGAAGAACATGGCGTCGGCTGTGTCTTGTATACTCCGGCCTCACTGACGTCAGGAGAGAATGCGACAACAACCAACGCCGGACCAAGACTTTGGAATTCGGCCGACCGAGGGACCGCCTGACGGCACAGAACCCATCTGTGATTACTGCAGCTGTATGCACGATGAACATCATGTAAAACCATAACGAATTCTGGAGTTCGTAAAAGTTACTTTCAACCTGCAGACTTTGAAGATCTTGGCAAAGGCTCTTGCAAAGTAGGTACATTTGGATAAAAATCTGGACAGCTAATTGACAATTATTTGCATAACTAATAGTCAAACGCCTCCCACTTCCAATATGATTGTGGGACATCACCACTGGAAAATACAAGCTTAAAAAGAAAAGACACGTGGCAAAATCACACAGATGAAATGGGGGGGGGGGCAGCGATAAAGAAATTATATACTCCACTCCAGATATATATGGTCTGGAGAGTTCTCAGCACCATTGCAGAGCATTCATCCTTTGGCCACCATGTAATAAAAATAGTCATGCAATCCTACTGTCTAGCCCATTTAAAACAAAAGGAGAGTATTTTTCTTTATTTTAAATTAATATAACTCAACGGGCTGTCAGCCATGATAGTTACCAACTGACTTAGCAGTGGCGTAACTACGAGAGGCGAAGTGAGGCAATTGCCTCAGGGCGCCAAGCGGCAGGGGGCACTTTCAGAGTCTGAACCTACCTTTAATTCTAAATTTGGTGAGATCAAACAAAAACTTAGTAAAATCGAGGCAGAAATCATTGGCAGGAGAAAGATGAAACTTGAAAGGGACGTAAATGATTTTGCCAACGGTAATGTGTATATCAAACTCGGTGCTAAGGGGAGGTCTCGATTTAGAAAGAGCAATGTTTTTTCATCAACCCGGGACTCTTCATATTCATCTGAGGAAACATCTTCCAAAAAGAGTGTCTCTTTTGAGATGATCCCTAATGAAGAACCAGTTGACCAGGGGAACCAATCGGGTTTATCACAGGGCTTCCAGTGTTTTCAGAACAGCAACGGTAGTACAGGCAGCAAGCAGAAATGGAAAGGCAGACACTACCTGCTGAGAACAGTGAACAGGCATCTTCACAAATTGTTGACCATGGACTGAATGTTAATAAAGGTATTGATACCTTAAAAATTTTTAATTTAGCAAATTTACCACTTTCTAATGTAACCATTGGTGTGTTGTTAAAAGGGGCTAAGTTCGTCCCCACAAAGTATCCTTCTCTTGGAAATGTTCTCATAGAAGCCAGTAAATTTTGTCACAAACTTCATTTAAGACTATTTTTTTCTAGAGAAGTTTTGTTTGGCAGGCAAAGTAATGATTCTTTGACATCCAGTAGTTCTGAGGACTCTTTATTAGATCTTTCGGTATATGAATACGAAGATATTATGGATATACATGACAATAATATTGAGGAAAGTGACGATGGTGCCAATGGATTTGTAACAGGTTATGGTCAGTTTAAAATTCCTAATCTACCACATGTTGAGAGTTCCTTTTGTCCTCCTAAGTTATCTGCTGTCATTTCCCTGTTTGAAAAACTATTATTGAATGATATTGAAAAATAATTTGGAAAGTTTAAATGCAAACATTTTAATGTGAGTAAAGATGAATGGCAGGGACTTTCTAAACTTTGTAGTTGTGTGGGAGACTATGTTTTTAGGGTAGTGGACAAGGGTGGGAATTGGGTGATTATGGACAAAGTAAGATATCAGAATATGGTATCTGAACTTCTGAATGACAACAGAAACTATTTAAAACTTTCCTACAATCCTCATTTGCGTTTTAAAAGTAAGTTAGAACCACTGGAGAAAGGGGAAAGATTGGGTTTTCTTTCCTCACAGTCTGTTAAGAAGTTACATATTGCTATTGCTAGAGATTCATATTTTTATGTTGTACCAAAGATTCATAAGCATCTCAGCAAATCTTTGGGCAGACCGATTCTTTCTGGCATCAGTTCTTACTTGGAAAATGTGGGGGTATTATTGGACTCTCTATCGAAGAAACATTTGAGTTCCATACCAGCCCACATAAAGAATATACAGGAGCTTTGTGTTTTGATGAAGAATATTATCTGGAGAAAAGATTATTTCTGGGCTACAATGGACATCTCTTCTTTATAAACTAATATCACTTTGGGCAAGGGTCTTGAAGCAATGGCAACTATATTGGGTGAAGGGACACGTAGTTCTTATATTTTGGAACTATTGGAATTTTGTCTAACACGCACTTATTTTACTTTCAACAAAGAATATTACTTGCAGATAAGGGGCACAGCCATGGAGGATCCCTTTGCCCCCTATGCTATTTTGTAAATAGAAGAATTTGAAAAACGCTTCATTTACAACCATAGCTATTTTTAAGGAACATGTAGTGTTGTATAAGCGATACATAGACGATTTGTTTTTCATATGTAAGGGTCCCCGATTTGATTTTGAGAAATGTGTGACTGATTTGAACATGAACACTCATGGTTTGCAATTTTGTTGTCATACAGGTCCCAGTGCCATATGTTTTTTGGATGTCCATTTTTTTTTGTTAGCGAAATGGGTCCTATTCAATTTATTCCATTCAGAAAAAACCCTGCAGTTAACAATTTTTTGCATGATTTTAGCATGTATCCTGTACATCTTATTAGGGAATTGCCTTATGGGGAATTTAGAAGAGTATGGATGAATACATCTGAAATGGCTTCCAAAGATAAATCTTTGAAGTGGAAGAGAAATTATAGGGTTGCCACCTTTTCAAATGCCCAAAGAGGGACTGTCCCTTGCAAAGTGGGACAGGTGGTAACCCTGAGAGATTATTGGTCCGGGGTTATTCCAGTTCAGTTTTCAATGAAGCAAAAAACAAATTCTTGAGAGAAACTTAAAATAGGGAACAAGCACGTGAGGTTAGGACTTTTGAATACAAGGATCAGTTTACATCTAAAGTGGAGGGAACAGGAAATAAAATGTTTTATGTTACCAGATTTAGTCCCTTTTCAGACACTAAAACAAGTGGTCACAAGATTATGGCCAATGATAATAGCAGATGATAAACTGGCCACCTTATTTCAACAACATGTTACTTTTTCTTTAGGTCACTTTTTGAATTTAAAAGAATTGTTGAATCATCCCATTATGAATCATACACACAATAGTTCCATGGGATCTTTTTCATGTGACATATGTAGTGTATGTTGTAGAATAAGAAATTTATCTAACACTACAATTAATGGACATATATTTGTTTCTCAAGAAAGATTTAATTGTCAATCGTGTGGTGTTGTATACATTTTTGGATGTGGATGCAATTAGGTAAAACGGTATATAGGGCAGACCAAAAGAAAGGTTAAGGTAAGAATCTCTGAGTACCTGGGAAACATTAGAAGGAATAATAATAACTTTAATCCAGTGACAGAACATTTCATGAGGGTCCATTTTGTAAACTGTTATTCTTTATTTTTTTAGAGTGTTGGGACAGCCGACTGGCACTTGTGGTACTGGGACATCGTTTGCCAGCAAACTGAATTGTTAGAAATTACTTTTATTTTTAATTATGGCACTCTGGCTCCCTATGGTCTAAATCAGGAAATACCTTCTTTTTTTTTTTTGCATTCCCTTTTACAGTGATGTTTCACATTACACCACTGCGTTTGCAACTAAACAATAAAGCTGATGTTATTTTGTACTAGGTTATTGGTGCTGCATCAGGGAAATTTTACTGTCTAATATATATATATATATATATATATATATATATATATATATATATATATACATATATATATATATATGTGTGTGTGTGTGTGTATGTATGTGGTAGCCTCTGTTGAAAATTTTTTTTGTTCCATCCATTTGGCTTCAGTCATCTCGATGGCTTGGGTTCCCAGGGGGGGGGGGGGGAATGTTGGGGCACCTAGGAAAAGTTTGCCTCAGGGCACTTCTAACGTAGTTACGCCACTGTGACTTAGGATACAAAAGTGAAGCAAGGCCAAGGCATAAGTAGGTAAGTAAACCTTACCTTTCTGAATTGCAAGAGTATATTACACATATGAAGGCCTGACTGTTGGTTATTTTTATACCAGTTTAATTTTTGCTTGTCAGTCATAGTCAAAAAGTTAGCATTTCTCTGTACTCTGACCTGGACAGACTAATTATAGAAAATAATGTCCCTTCCAGTATGTATCTATCCAAAATCATCACCCAGCTGGAAAGACATCTGAGATCACTAACTTAAAAGACCACAAGACTAGACACCAAGCTAACAAATTAGGCCTGAAGCTCTAGCTCTGTCTCTGTTAGACTCCTGCATGGTGATTTATGTACAGCACTCTGTGATGTTAAGTACCCAACCTTCTTTGATCTCCTAACCTTGCATTAAATATATGGCTCTACAAACAGTCAAAGTAAACACTTTACTCTCAATTAACAGCAGCATGTATTTTAGATGTATATTATTTATGTCTGCATTTGCACAACATTGGGCATCTGAAGTGACTATCTATTTTCATTTGGAACAAATTACAATGGGAGCTGTATTACGTTATACTACTGCAGCAGCAGAATGGGGAGAATTAAGCTCTGCCAACAAAGTACATCCTTTATTATTATTATTCATGAGAAATATTTTTGAAAGTAAGGATGCAGCACAGTTTAGCATCACATATAAAATAATACAGATCTAAGACATTTGAAAATCTGTGGAAGTTTGTGAACCTCCCGTAGACCTGAGAAACTGCCTACATAAATGAGTAATGCTCTTAAAATTGATTGAAGCAAAGAAGGTAAATATCCATTCAGTTAATGCATATTTACATTTGCTGGAAAAGACTCAAATACTTATTTGACCTCTTTAGGAGATAATTATTCTAAAAAGGATACAATATTTCACATGAGGTAATGTAACCAAACCGTACATTTCATTAACATCCATATGGTGTGGAAAGCCACACCTCTACTAGCCTATACACACACTTGCATCCTAAAGCATTTTCTGAAAACTTAACTTAAAAAGTGCAAGAAAAATTAATGTAAATACTTTATGAATAATAACAGTTATTAAATCTGTACAAATATTAATAATATTAGTAAGAAATATTATTTACTGTGATAGTAAGTGCATTCACAAGTCTTCCTATAAATACTATAACATATTAATAATTCAAACAAACCCAGAAATATATATTTTTGCTAAGCTTTCACAAATTGTCATACCTTGGAAATGGTACAGCCTAGACATATATTGTTAGAACACATTTGTTAATCATACACAGGATTTCACATCACAAGAAATTCCTCCCTGAATGTATGTTTATGGAGTCATTTACATGAACATGAAAAATATGCTTAATTGTATATTTAGTAATACAAACAACACTGCGTATCTCTCAAAATGTGGAAAATGTCAAAGACTGTTTTCTTCAACATCTAATGTTTTCACCTAATGCCATGCCTAGTTTGTAACGCACTTTTTTTTTTTGAAGTATATATGGAAATATTGCATGTATTCAGTGTGCGATACAAATGCACATTGACAATGAATTTTCCTGTCTGCCGCCATGAAGTTTAACATCACACCCCCCAAAAACATGTATGAAACTCAGGAAACTATGAACATAAATATGAATAAGTGGTATGCAGTGATTAATTTCTCCATTGTAGGACATTCTAGATTAACAATCAGAGTTATTTTAGTAATAATAGGCAGTACTGGAAAGGGCAAGGATTTATTAGCTAATAAGTCACTTAGTTAAAGGAAGTCAGACCCAAAAAAGCTCTGGATGCCATAAGGAGCGATGACTGTTAATTTTAAGTATTTAAAAAAAAGGTGCTGTAGGCTTGAGTGAGTAATATCACTATAGCCGAACTATAAAGTATATTACTAACTTCATTTTTATGACAGAAATAGTTTATCACTGGCAGTGTCCTGCAATCACTAGTTCCAGATCAGCTATATGGATCCCAAAATACTGAATGCAGTCCTTTCATTGAATACTTTTCTCTTCCCCTCATGGCTGGCCACAAAATTAGTTGAATGTTAGTGATGTGGCAGGGTAGGGGCTGATGACGTGAGGTTGACGGGGGGAATAACTATAAAATCATGATTTAAAGAGGCGACTCAGAATTTCATGGCACCAGCATTTTAAGACAAAATTCTTGAATTTCAGAAAAATACTAGACAGATGTGTGTTAATAGATCTACTGCCAAGCAGTTATAAAGTACAAAAAATGCTTAAACTTGAGGTTATAGAAGAATCTTGGAGTGAGTAGAATAGTCCCACTATAATGGTCCCAAGCTCTGATGAGCTAAAAGTTTTTGCAATAACTTTGGGAAGCAAAACAGCACATCTAAGTTTGATCTGTTTCCCATGCACTTGGACAAACTGAGAAATTGGGTAAAGATAGATTGCTATCTACTTTAGACTTAAATGTTATTGGCAATCCCTTAGTAAGGACCTCCAGTGATAGTCACTGACATCATCTGGTGTCTGATGCCTCAGGCATTTTGGTATGGCTTCCCGTAGTATTGCATCCATAATGAGAACCATGTTTTGAGTAGATATTTGTGGTACATGAGGTAGCATCCTGTCTTCCATAAGTAAGGACTTTCTGGCAAGTTCTGCTAACCAATTTTTACTTCTACCTTCTATCAGTGAAGCATAACTCATTTATGCATACCATGCCATGGTCCTCATCTGCATGCCTCCTTGTGTGAATAAGTATGTAATGTTTTCTGACGCTCATGGCTTCACACAGCATATATAGCTAATCACAAACCATTGTCTGTATATGCAGCGTCGCATTTCATGTACTGTGGTTAACTCGTTCTAATTCTTACCTCTGATGTCAATAATAAAGCTTTGGTTTTTGTTATGTTTGTCTTATCATGAACTAATGTAGTGACTATTCTGCAATTGCTAATATATTGATACTGTAGTGTACAAATCTGTGAATGAAATCTTAACTCTCGGTTTGTTAATGCATTATGGTATTAGCCAGATGACAAAAAATAATACTTAACTGTTCAAATTATTCATTGGCTTACTGGTAGAGAACAAAAACCTAAATTATTCTTTCACATGCAGGCTGATACAGACTTGGCATTACAAGATTTTCTAGTTCTGTAAAGTCAAGTCAGTAAATATTTACTTATGACAAAGTTCGAAATACTTTTAAAGGCTAATATTACAGCAGAATTTCAGTAGCCTGAAAAAATGTTTGCTTTACATGGCACATTCTTTTATTTATTCACTGCTCCTACTGGCTTATATTTGTAATTCTGCTGCTACTGTTTTAACATCTGATTTTCTATCTGCGTGTGTTCTAAAGGCCCTTGTCATATCCATATGGCACAAAAGTGTTGTGTAGTAAAATCATAAACCATCTGGGCTAATACCTTAGTGACTTTGCTCTACCTGACTGCTTTTGTGCTACATCTGAAATGTATCATGAGTGAATAAGACATCATCTTTATACAAGTGTGTCTAAAAGGAATACACTTACAACCGCCATTCAGAGTAAAATACAATCCATGCAATGGGGGCCTCCACATAGGTATATGCAACACAAAAGAAACGACACCCACTCCAGAAATATTTTTTCTTTGCATCTTAACGTACCAGAATCATTATTTTGTATTTTACTGCAATTTCTTATACTCAAAAAATGGCTCCTGCCATATTACTGTAACTATGTTTTTCAAGTCCTTGTCTTCTTCATAATGCAGTTTATGCTCTTTTGCACAACTATTTCTGGACATACAAAGGGAAATTATTTTTCATCATTAGGATATGAAGGACAGTGCTCTGAGTCATGTTACTTTTTCACTGAATGATCCTGTTCTGTGCAGTATTATAGTATATTTAAAACTTCTTCAAAATAATCAAGCTAAGAAGCAGGGCTTCGTTAAGTAGTCATATCTGTAATCCTTAACTCATTAACACTGACTACGCTAATAACAATACCTCCAACTCCAAACCATAGCTGGAACCAGTGAAAAACCTTCACAGCAACTGGTAAAATCCAAAAAGCTTTATTGTACCACACACCGGTTGAGTGCTTTTTTCCCTACTGAAGGGACTTCATCAGAACAGTTTCAGTTTTACAACCCAGCCCTTTTATGTAAAGAAGCACCCAATTAACCAATTAATTATACTAAACACTTACATAAAAAAACTACAGACACATAAAAACAAGATGCATATAACAATTACGTGTATACAACAGTTCAAAACATTACATGGCAATTACATATCAGATAAATTAACGTTCACTATAAAAACTTTAAAAATATTCACTCAAATGTTAAGGACAGGTTTAAGGAACATTTACTGGATATAAGAAACAACAAAATGACTAACGCCTTGAGTAGGCATATATCTGAAAATAAGGACCACATTTTTAAGTTTTCTGTACTGCAACAGCTGGTTAAGGACCCTCAGGGTAGGATACTGGATGTACACTTAGATATATGTGAGTTACGGTGGCAGTTATGGCTGAATGCCACCCAGACACTTCGTATTAATGAAAATGTGAATATGGCATGTCTTTTGAAGTTAAAAAAATATTTTAGGGTAACAATTAGTTTTAGACATTTGAGTGAAAATTTTTAGTAATTTTAAACCTGGGCCCAGGTTGTGGCTGAAAACAGACTTTGGACCAGTCTGCCTACCTGGTTTCCAAACAGAAATAAATAAATAAAATAAAATAAATAAATATGATAGAGCAAATAGGGGGACTATGAAAATTACATTGAACTTGTTCACTTTAGCTTTCTGAAATGTGTTTTGGAAAGAGTGAGTTCACAAGGTTAGATACATAAGAGTTCCGGTTGCACACTATAAAAACATCCCTGGGACATCTTCTAAAGGAGGGATGAATGAAAAGAAGTTGCTGCATTTGGCACTGGTCAGGAATGTAAACAAGTTGCAGCAAATCTCCCAGTGACTTTTCAAACTGCTGATGGGCTGAAGAACTACTCATGTGGCATCCGGCTAGTAGTACAGAAGACTGGCATTGAATCACATTGAAGTTGCTGAAGTTAAGCTAAGGGGCGGCAGAGAAAGCATGAGTGGGGACAGGAGAAGAAAGGATATCAGGCAGAAAAGGCAGAGTAGTCAGTGAGGAAGGGTGGAATGCAGGACGCAAAAGGCCCAGGTAGGTGAAGGGTAGCTATAAGGGGGTAGCGGGTGATCAGAGAAATTGGAGGCTGCATCAGTTCCCAAAAAGGTAGCAAAGTCAGACTGGAAGTCTTGGCAACAAAAGGAAATAGATACAGCTATTCAAAGTCTGAACTGCCACAAATGGGAGTTCTGAATTCACACTGTCAAGCACAACAATCATAATTGGTAAACACACAGGAGGTGTCTGTCTGTATACTATTTTTTCAAACAAATAGTAATTCACAGAACTTACTCTGCATTGAACAGGGGCAACTTCTACGAACCCCCTTGTAATGGTTATAATAAACCCTGAGAGGTTACAACATCTCAGATAGAGAGATTCATGTTCATGAGCTGCAATAGCCCTGAAGGTCACACTAAATGGTGTCTATTCTTCCATCACATTTTTAAATTGCTCATAACTACCATCACTAATACACAAGACCAGTACTGTCGAAGTGTGTTTATCTATACTTACTTCCATATGTACCACCATACCAACATGGCATACTACCTTACATAGCCAGTCACACTACAAAAGCACAAAACCAATGTATTACCTTGCCCTGATGACCACATGTCAGTTACCTTCATTGTGGCATTCCATTTCACCTGCATTCTGGAAAATGATATAATGGCCAACTTCCACATCTCAGCTCACACTCACTAGGTCTGTAATTTTTAATTTTATAAAAGGCTCCGAGTCCCATAACAGGATAACCTTTTACCAAGTGTATTATGTGAGAGAAAAAGGGGGGGGTTGATGGGCAGCACAACAGAGGACAAACCAGACCCAGAATTGACTGAAGCAATTATGAATGTCAGGGAAAGACCGAACACTAAGGATTGTGTTGGCAAAAATTATACTTCAGAAAAAGAGTCAATAAGGTAGTCAGAAGCATAACAGAGCTAGCTTGGATTTGTTTGAGGGTAAAGCGATTGGTAACTTTTTTGGAGGTGCTGCTTGTGTACCACAGCCCAGCAGTGTAAGGAAGGAAAGTATAAAGGAGTGAAAAGGCTGGTGGCAGTGGAGAAAACAGTAAGGGCAAGTGCTAGTGAGGACATAGAAACTTTAAGGAGTAGAGAGACTGAGTTTAGCAAAACTGTTCACCATCTTAATCCAGAAGGGCCATTCCTGCTGGTTGTCTGGACTGGAAAAGCATATTAATATAATGATAATGCCTTAAAAATAAAAATGAAAGGGCCCTGAGGGGATGGAAGAGTATGGAGTCCTAATCAAGGATGTTAGAAGAAATAAAGATGGGGTAATAATAAAACACACAGTATGATACTTTAGCAGATGGAAATTTGATACTGAAATAGGAAATGCAGAGCTCTAGTGGACAGAAGGAATAGGGAAGGTATGACAGAGATCAAATATGGTAGGGGTGATGAAAGGTCTGGGGGGGAAAAGGAAATGGAAAAGCAGAAGGAAGTCAGTATGGTAAAGGAAGCAAAAAGGTTAACATAAAAAGGTATGATCATAGGAAAAGAAGTAAGAATGGAAAAAGACCAAACAAGAATATGTTGATGCAAGAATGCTGGCTACAAGGAAGGTAAAGATGACCAAGACAAGGAAAAAGTGAATATTTGCTGAAAAAATACCTTCTTCAAGTACACTTCAGAGAGGAGAGCAGCCCCAAGAATTAATCAAACTATTAAAGGACAGAAAAAGGTGAATGCAGCTAGAGAACATGTAAGTACCAAGACTGCATTATTTTTGTCAGTATTCATAATGGAGTAAGGTGGAGGATTTTTAGTGTGATGAGGACTACATGAATGGAAAGATTTTCAACAGTAGGCTGCAGTAGGACTTAATTTTTTGATAGAAGATAAGGTACAAGTCCTAGACAGCAAAGCACAATTATACTAAGGAAGATGCCAAAGGTTTCAACCTACCTCCAAGGTAAGCTTTACAGTAGTTATCTACAGTAGGAAGAAGAAATTACAGTGGCTAAATTAACACTATACAATGCACAACCAGCTGACGGATATGACTTTACTCAAAAACTTTTCCAAGTAAAAACAGCAGCAGACCAGTTTCATTATAAGCTGTAATGGCCTCCCTTTACCCTGGGCCAGTAATCAAGGAGCCTCAATTCTCACCACCGTCACTAAAGACAGGAATGGATTTACACAGTATTTAAAATGCAGCTCTCTGCATCAAGCACAATTTCCTCCAACAGTACACAGAGAGTCTGGTCCAGACCTGGGGACTGGACTCTGTTTCTCCAGATCCCAAACAAGACTTACTTTGGAGTGCTGTGCCCCATTTCCAAGTAGCTGACATGCCCTCACCTAGGTATTTTATTTTCACGCACACACACTCTCCTGGGAAAGGCTGGCACAGATATACTAGCTGTGCCCCCTCTACCCAGACTAATCCCGCTGCCACCAGTCAACTACTCTAAGGTTCTTACAAGGGTATTCAATTATACGGAATAAAATCAATACTAATAAAAACAGTAGAGGGTAAGCAAGGCTTTTTGAAGTGGCCATGGCATCACTAAAATAAGCACAAGTACTCTCAAAATGTTAGAAGTATTTTCTAAAAGACCAGCCACAATGAAAAATATAAAAATATTTAATAACAATTAAAACAGAAAACATGAGAATACTAAATACCTAAGTATAATAAACACCAGAGTTTTAATCCCAGCAGAAATAAAAATAACACAGTTGTAGAGATTCAAACAGATGAAAAAAAACAATACTCAACTAATCTCACTGCATTTCCTGACTGTCTAAAGAATAACTGTTCCCTAGCTGACTTTACAGCAAGGCAGGATTACATGTTGAGATGCTTACTTCCACAAGGCAAGGTGATGGAGCTTCTAGCAGACTGAACTACTACTGTGAAAAATGACATAGATCTTTTATATTAGGATCCAAAGAAAACAAAACAAGCTGATGTGAGAGTTCCATCCTCTTAGTGCTGGTTATAGAATGACATCACATTTGATCACCTGACTCTGGTACAATACATACACAGACCTTTGCTAAGAACTGTTGCAGTACCTGAAAGCTACAGAACAATTTCAAAAACCGCTATTCCTCCCTTCCACAATTCTTTGTTTAAAAATAAACATTTAATAATTTCTAATAACACTGCTGATAAATTAACATAAGCATCTGTACAACTCAGTGCGACAGTCAAATGACACAAAACTACCTACAAAACCCCAGTCAACTATGCTGGCATATGTTACACAAGCAATGCCCCATTCTCCCTGGCACAGATGGCAATACCTTACATCGTTACATAATCTTTTATCAGTGCAAAAAACAAACAGCAAATCTTATTTAATGTAAGCCAACACATTTAAATATAGATAAAGGATATCTTGCTCTGGTTTTAATAAGTTGGGATGGCAGGATGTTTTCAGTACGAAGGAACATTGTTGGACTGTAAGATTAGGGGCTTTATTTCTTCCAGGTTTGAGAGAGACCATTTGATTGTCTTAGCTGTTTATTTTGGGAGGGATGTGAATATCTTTATCTGTATTTATATTTGCAAGTTTAGATAGCATGAGAAGTGGACAGCAGAAAGGTGGTAGAGGATGATGATTAGCAGAGATGTCTCACAGGAAAAAGGGTGATTGATGGAACACCATAAGGGTCTATCCTATGTCACGTGATGTTCAAGAGCTTTGCCTTGTACATATTTAATGGACTGGAAAACCACAAGGGCCAGTCCTATGTCGTGATATGTAGGGTTGCCAACTATCCAGAATTCTTCCGAACTGTCCAGAATTATGGGATACTGTCCGGAAAAATGGAGAATGCCTGTATTGTCTGGAAAAAAATGGTGCACATTTTCTTTTAGTTTAAAAAAAATTAAATTTTTTTTGGGGGGGCGTTCTTCTTTAAGGACGCCCTTTGCGTCTGAGTGCAGAAGACAAAAACACTCTCTTTGCGACTGTTTACGTCTATCTTCCGCGCGAGCAGAATTTGAATTAGAAAGAAGACATTTGGACTGTATGCTGAAAAGCTCCAGTCAAAGCACGAGTCCGGCTGGTGTTTGATCTGAGTTTTCTCTAATCCAGTCAAAACTGGGGTGCACGCAATGTTTTTTTCCCCCTCAGCTTTAACCTTTAACTGAGGTAAGACTCTTCTGTTTTCTGAGTTACTTTGGCAAAGACTTATGATTTTATTGCATTTCCTTTTCCGGGGCTGAATAATAACCAAGTGTAATTATCATCATTCTTATCGGAGAGAATACCAAGTTTGGTAGTAGTTTAACTGTTTCAGTTTTAGGATGACTTTGTAGCAGAATGGTGAAATAGTGCATCTTGTAACACCCGATGAAGAAAATTCGGTCAGTTCTTGTTGTTTCACTATGCTAGTAAGTAAATATGTGAAATATTTTCTAACAGTTTGTGTTTGCTAAGCCTCAAAAGAGCATGTTACTACATAAAGAACTGCAACATTTAGCATTTTTGAAGAATACAAAGTAAAGCAAATATAAACATTTCATTTAAATGTTTAGGTATTTTAATAAAAGGGAATGCATCAGTTTGTGAGTTTTTAAGTTAAAGCTTCAGCAAAATGAGTTGTCAGACAATCTTATGTTGTAGCATTTCCAAATCTAAGCAAAAATAACTTGGTACTTTTCAAAGAACAAACAGTGCACCACTTCGACTGACATTTGTCCTTGGGGATTTTCTTATTGAAGCTTCTAGGCTGCAGGTACTTATGAGTAATTGATTTGCTGTTTGCCTCTTGTTTATTTTACTTCGCTGTTATTGACTTATGAGTAATTGCCCTGAGGGGGACAGAAGGGAGGGGGCTTTATTGGCAAGCATTAGTCCTAGACAGAATGCTAGTCCATTGCAGGATACTTGAGTATGGTCCTGTGGCAGTACACAGAATGAAAATGATATCAAACCTCTAGGCCTGGAAGAGTCTCAAAAGTAGAATGTAAAACTGGTTGCCACTGCTAGATTTTAGGCTTTGTCCAGACTTCTTGCACTGAGTTTGAGGTGTGTGTGAGAGAGTGAAATTCCCTAGTGAGGCTTAGCAGGTGGATACTACTTTGTTTAGGCTTAAGGCCCTGTACCTTAGCTACAGGAAACAAGAGCCTGAATCCTCTACCTCAACTATCAAGCTGTGTTGGTCAAGGAACTGAGTTTCAGGTGCATTTTTCAAGGAATTTAGTTTCAAGTACCTTTTCAAGGAATTGTGAGCTTCAATGGAAAAGAAGATGACTGCTGTTCATGCTAAGTCTGTTTACAATGTGCAACTGTTTTGTTTAGCAAATGGTATCACTATTGTGGTTTAGAACTTTAAAGCAGTGTTACTAGCACAACAGGTAGCATACTTGTATATTGTATATTGATCTAGAAGGGTGTGGAGGCTCTACTCCCACAGCATATAGACGGATTGCTCCTACTGTGTTGTATTTTAATCGGGTAGGGTGCTGCAGTCCTGAGTATGTCATCCTTTGGATAAGATGCCTAGTACTATGAGCCTGTTTTTAGTTTGCCATCTATTTCCTGTTGCAATATTACCCAGCTTACTAATGTTGTCGTTGTTGTGTCATTCGGCTTTTCCTGGTTAGGGGTCGCCACAGCAGAACTCCGGTCCGCTAATGATTGGCAGTAGATTTTTACGTGCCGAGTTGCCAGCCCTGACGCACAACCTTCAACGAAGGTACTCCCATTCACGCATGTCTCCACACAGAAGATGCTCTAGCTGAGAATCAAACAGGACAATGTCTTACAGTGAGGCGACAATGCTACCGCAGTACCACCACCGCAGATAATACTTAATAATAATATAACATAGGCAGTCAATTCTTCAAGGACAGCATGCATTGATTTGTAGATGAAACACTGAAATATAAAATTGTTTGCTAGCAGCAACCTTCTCATTAGTTACAAATCTCTTTAATGTGGAATTATTTAGATGGATTTTACTTCTGCAGACATTGCGCATACTGACTGGTATTGGTGGATTCTAATGACAGAATTTGTGTGGCCTTTTATGGTTGAAATGTTATGAATTGGGTAGTTTTGTCATTATTGGTTCATGTCTTTTGTTTCAATGTTTATTGGCAAACTGTTTAAAACTATAAATTTAACACACAGTCTAACAAATGGTGCTGTATTATACAAGGGGTATAATTTAATTATGTATTATAATTTAATACAGTCAGGAAGGTGAATCAAAGAACTTTTGCATGGCCTTAAAAATGTGTGCAAGGGGCCTATGATTTGAAAAAGCCCAAAGGTAAACTTAATCTACTACTGGCCAGATGCATTTTCTTTGAATCTAGGTGTCAATGCTGTTTCAGTGAATGTGAGTTTTAAATGCAAAGAAATATTAAAGCTATGCCTGTTTTTATTGAGACTGTATTTTTTTGTTTAGCAAATGTCTATTAGTGTTTGTGCTGTAAAATTCGAAATAAAAGTTTTACATTATATGCAAATATATGTAATCATTGTAGAGGTAAAGCAGTATGCACACAGTTTTGAACAGTATTTATGGCAACTGAGGAAAAATGGAGAGATAGCCGAGTAATGGGACACCGAAATGGCTTTGTGGAGGGGGGGCTACCACATTTTGCTTTCACTCACATGTCCAGAATTTTTGATATGAAAAGTTGGCAAACCTATGCCTTGTACATCTCTAGTGGACTGGAAAACTGGTCAACTATTTGTTGTTGTCACTAAAATAAGGACAAGTACTTGGAAGCCAGCTAAAGAAGCACTTCAGGAAGTTGAGTGTGTGGTCAAAACATGGTAGCTAAATGCAATGTAATTCACCCAAGTAATCAGAGCCAGGAAGACGGCTACTGTATAAGTGGAGGGACGTTAGACTTCATAAAGTCTAAAGGGACTGAAGGCAATCAAAATGACAGCTATTAGTAAGCAAGACCACTGTGAGAATTTTGCCACCAGAGCACACAATTTGCTTGGCTGCATTCAATAGGACAAGACATGAACAACAGAGAGGTACTGGTACCACTAACAAAGTAATTGTAAGGCTGACCTTGAATGCAAACAGTGTTATAGACCATATATGACAAAGGGACACAAGGCTAGTCAAAGAGGTATAAATAAAATAAAAAGAAGCTACCTGGTTATTGTGAAGGTAGGGGAGAATCTGTATTGTGAAACAATGTAAAAAACAGTACTTTACTTTCTAGAATTCAGGAGGGGCACGACCTGGGTCCAAAATCTGCTGAGCAGGATTGTGAAGGGCTGAGTATGAATGGAAAGAGATGGTAAAATATGCAAATACAAGTATTCAGTTTTAGCCTGGACATATAGACCTTTTGGCACTGAAAATGAGGAGCAGTCTCACAGTGGACAGCAAACACCCCAAAATTAAAGGCAATCGAATGGAAGTGAGATACACAAGCAGTAGTTGCGGTAGATGGTTACAAGCAATGGATTATAAGCCTTCACACTTCTAACATCTATATAAAAAAGGTTACATATTTAGACAAGAATTTTAACTTACATTAAAGTTGCAGTACCTGGGAAATAAAAGTCATGATGTTCTACACTTTCTTCTGCAAAAGGGAAGGCAGCAAAATTAGAATGTTCAGAAAATGTGTCCATTTGTTACTTTGTGAAAAGCATACATCATATTACTCAACTCCATTTGTTCAATATCCTGCTGTGAGAATACAGTGAAAAGCAATTGCTTTAGCCACCTGCATATAAAGTTATGGAAATGTGTGAAGTTATTTATTTAGTTTTTATTATAATCAAAGAACTGTCATTTTTAATGAGACTGTAGGGTAAAATAAGTAGACATGTATTAAGTGGCACTTAATGGCATCTACCTTTATCTTACTAGTTAAGTATCCTGCCTAGCTGCAAAGGCAACTTTACAGATCACACTCAGCATGCATAATATGCTAAAGAACAATACAGTTCTACTTTTTTTCTATTTCAGCAGAGGCTTAAAACGAAAATAAACTGCTGATGCTATGTGCTCAGTCTCCATTAAAAGCAATGGTAATTTGTAAGAAATAACATTACATGAAAAAACAATACTATAAAGAACAAAAATGTTGATGAGCTCTATTTTGTGTTTCATGTTTGACAACTGGACAGGTATAGCTGTACCACATCTGATAATTCTAAGCAAATTACTTATGCTGTTGTCAACATGTGCCTGTTGATTGCTATTGCAGTATATTATGCATTTCTACAATACACAAACCACCCATAGTACAGCTGGAATTTTGATTTATAAAAGCAAATAAATGACCTAACAAATACACGTAGCATTGCTCTGCTAACAAAGTAGCATATAGAATTTAACTGATACGTATATACCTGTGGGGCCAATTTGGCAACAAAGAAATGCAGTTGGTGTATAATGTTTGTCATATATGCATGTGAAGCCACATGAACATTACTGCAATTTTAAGTAGACGTTCACATTACTGGCTATGTTAATATCAACTACAAAGGTGACAAATGAATGGGATATAGTTTCAAAGCAGCTACAGGTATTTAAGTCATTTATTTCCTTTTATAAATCACAATTCCAGCTGCACTATGGGTGTTTTGTGTATTGTAGAAATGCATAACACAAAGCAACAGTAATCAACAGGTAATTTGCTTAGAATTATCAGATGTGGTACAGCTATACCTGTCCAGTTGTCAAGCATGAAACAAAATGCAGACTTCATCAACATTTTTGTTCAGCATGGTGTTGTTTTTTCATGTAATGTTATTCCTTATAAATTACCATTGCTTTTAATGGAGACTGAGCACACAGCATCAGCAGTTTATTTTTCTTTAAAGCCTCTGCATGGCTAGAAAAAAGAGGAACTATATTGTTCAGCTTAGAAATTCACTTTAATGACTTTGTGATTAAGCTAAAAATTAATTAGTGCCATAATTATCCTTTTGTGTTGTGGTCACAGTTTTATGACAGTGCTACCCTTCAGCAAGCAGTAACAGCACACTTCAGAATTATGGTTTGCAGTCAAGTAAGAAGTGATGACTATTTGCCATGTTTATTGTATTAGCAGAATTAAGAAATCTGTGGAGAACTGGTAAGTAAGTGATTACATTACTCTCTAAAGAAGAAATTCATTACTTGAGTCGACTGACATCAGTTACTGGGACCAAAGTATGTTGCGTAATATGATATATTATATTAACTAAGTACACTGCATCAATTACTGCTATGTCTGTATTAACGAGTAATTTAATGTGGCTAACTTTGTGAACAGATTTTATTGTTCTGTTAAGTTTATTAAGATGTTTTAATTATGGAAGCAATCAAAAATGATAATGCTGTAGAGCAGTACTCGAAGGCAATGTTAATTGGCAAATCTGCATTACAGCACTTCTGAAAGGATTTTCCTATTTTTATATTCACTGGTTAATAGCATTAATCAAATGAATGCTGTATTAATAAAACAGGCGAAAGGGAAGTAGTGGGTATTCATCCAAATTAAGGGCTAATATTCTGGGGGTCTGCATCAAGTTCACTTTTGTAAATGAATACATTTTTGAAAATCAGTCCTCCCATGTTTCATGT
Organism: Protopterus annectens; assembly: GCF_019279795.1. Taxonomy (NCBI): domain Eukaryota; kingdom Metazoa; phylum Chordata; order Ceratodontiformes; family Protopteridae; genus Protopterus; species Protopterus annectens. Next base: position 819,788,770 of record NC_056745.1, read on the forward strand.
GAGTGCAGCCTGCAGTGAATGGGTGAAGACACCCCCTTCTCCCCATCAGTGGTAATGAAAAAAACATCCATAGGACTAATATCCAGATTACTAGTCAGACTTTTCCAGACGTTTCTGCTAATAATGCTGGTCTTAGCTGCTTTTGTTCCATGTACATAAATGGCTACAGCTTCGAAATGAAGTGATATATTCTTTTGAAAATTTCAGAAAATTATACTGGAGATATACCTATAATATGTCTTTAGAGCATTCTCAGATTGATATAATAAAGGAGTTGCATCATGAAATTTAATAACGATGTCCTCATTTTAATGTCTTTTTTTTGTTTTAACATCTAAAACACTGAAATTCTCATTTTATACTGAAATACATATCTTTAGGCCTGGCGTTATAACAGCAAACATATACATACATATACGGATTCACTTCAGGAGCTTGAAAGCCCAAGATCTAAATCTTGAAAGTTCAAAAGACTGAAAACTTAAAATATTGAATCTCAGAATATCGAAAACACACAGGATACCAACACTTATTATATTCCAGCACAACGAAATAGAGAAACAAATAAAAGATAAACCATTTACCACTTCTCCAAGTATAACCTGCGCCCCACATACTCTCTGCTCCTCAAATATATCAACTCTGAGATCCCACTCCACAGAACAAAATGGCAAACATACCATTATGTGTTTCATGACTGCCTGTTGTAACCTTAGTCATGTTCCCTTCTAACTTGCTATACTACAACATAACTCATGTTAGTGTAGTGAAGTGCAATCTCAGAGTTAATATATTTAAGAAGCGGGGGGTGTGTGGGGCACAGCCCCACACATGGTGTGTGCAGGGGGGCTTGACCCCTGCTTATACTTGGATAAAAGTAATATGGTTTGTCTTAATTTGTTTCTGTATATACTTCTGCTGGAATATAATAAGTATGGCATCCTGTGTGTTTTCAGCATTCTGAGATTCAGTATTTTGAGTTTTCAGTATTTTGAACTTTCAAGATTTTGGTCTCAGTCTTTTGAAATTCAAACTTTTGGGCTTTCAAGCTTCTGAAGTGAATCCATTATGAGTGTGTATATATATATATATATATATATATATATATATATATATATATATATATATATATATATACATATATACATAACACACACATATGTATAATGTGAATAACTTATTTTTGTCACCCTGAAGAGAACTGATGTCTACATGTCTGTCTTAAATAGAGATTTTTTGAAGAATCACAGTGGCGTAGTGGATACCTGCAATAGATGACAGCAGTTGGCTCTATGCCTCACTTTCCAACAGTGGTGCCTTCTGTATAGAGCCTATAGGTAAATCCTATGTGACCCACGGTTTTCACTAAGCACATCAGTATCTTCCAGCATCCTAGACATGCAAATAAGTGAAATGACCTCTCAAAATCAGGTATCTGTGTATGTGGTGGTGGGGGGCACATCCTTCAATGTACTGGCATTCCATCCAGGATTAGCTTTCTCCCTTATTGTCACTGGTTTCCCTATGACTATGAACAGGATAAACTAGGCATTAAGAAATGAATGAATTACAAAAGTTTTGGAGATATTGCAATATTTCAACTTAACATGGCCATTCTGGGCTGGCTTTAACCTACTCATCTGTATTTTTTTTAACAAGAAACATCTTTATTGAATTATCACTTATGACACTGGCAATCATACATTTATATAAACGAAAACAAACCATATTGACATATTTTCAATTACTAACATTATACATAACATACAGTCTTCTAGATAGTCATTATCAGTCAAACATTACATAGCTCATTCAATTCTTGCCTTCCCTTAAACCTCATTCCTACTCCAAAAAGTTATTCTGCATGCATTGCTCCCACATATTTTTTATATGCAATTTGCTCCTGCCCTTTTCTAAAGATCCCACTTCAACCTATTTGTCATGTTTTGAATTTTTCTTCAAAAGTTTCAGGGTATGACTGTTTGCATAATTAGCTGTATATTTCCACTACTACAAGCTCAGAGAATGCAAGTAAAAATTTTCTAATAATGAAGGACTCCATTGACAGGCAGCAGACACAATGCATATGAGGTTTAACAGTTAACTTTTCTCTCTAGAAAATATATGAAATGTTACAAAAACTCTTCCTCATAATGGGCAAATATGAATATGTCTTAGTGACTATCCACCTGGGGATGAATGACTTGAGTGCTGAATCCCAAGAGATATGCAGAAAGACGTACTGGATCTCACCATGCATACGGTACATGCAGGCAAGACTCTGGCCCTGAGTGGAATCCTATCTTCACTGAGTGATTGCTAAAATAAACACAAGATATTGGATGTTAATAATTGACTAGGTGTCTGATGCCCTTCTTGGGGGTCCACTATGTGTCTGCTTGGAAGGATGGGGAGGACAGTCCAAAATGAGATAACCTACATCTACTGCTGCATTGCTTAGACTTATTGCAAAAAACCCATTTTGACCCCCATAGTGGCTTTTCTAGGCAAAGTCTGATTACAGGACATTCCAACATAGTAAACACTGACATTACAAACCTTAATGCTGACCATATCTACGTTGCTGTTCTCACTGTCACAAAACATTGCCCAGTCTTGAGGCTCTCCAGCATCTAGAACACATACATGTCTATGTTGTAACTGAGACAGTCTCAGTGCAAGAATTGCAATACTTCCTTATCTGGACTTGGTGCTTCCCATACCTTCAGACCTATGAAAAGCTGAGGAGACACTTCAGATTTGTCAGAGACAATATCAACTCTCAGCAAATCAACCACCACCGCCCTAAGATGAAGTCCAATTTACCCTTAATAAGAATAACTATCAATTTATGGGTTGCTATACAACACCATCCTCATCTCCAGCAAACCATGACAGATTCTTAAATGTACTTAGTAAACTACTGTTATAAAAAAAAGTCATGCAGAGCACAGGATTAATCATTTAAGCTACTTCCTGGTACACGGTTTGATTCCCTTAGTCTTCATTTCCCTACTGTGCAACCTTGACGAGTCACTTAACCAGACTGTGCTTTGGGGGTGTTAGGAATTTGGACTATGCTTCTTAATGCTCTCCTAGAATGCATCCCTAGTAACTACCTACCTATACCTTTATATTAGGTGATTTCAGTTATCCATCCCAAACTAGATATTCCCAAAGATTCCTAGACCTAGTAAATTATAACTCCTTAGAACAAATGGGGGGGGGGGGGGCAAAACATTTTTATGATGGGCCTCAACAATCATTACCCCAAAGTATACCGAGCCTATAATATCACCATCCCTGGTTAAATTAGCCCACAAACTAATAACCTTCTCTTTTAAAGCCACTAACCCCAGAAGAGTAATAAATTTTCAATCACACAAAACTGGTAACAAGGAGGTACTGCCAGCGCAGCTAGTTGGAATTTTGTAAATAATTATATGTCATTTGTGAATATCAAACTCATTTATATAAGATGTTTGTGTTGCAAGTGTATTAGTACTGTATGTCATGTGTATATCAAACTGATTTGCACAGATGTTTGGGTTGAAAAGTTATTTGTAAAGTGCTTGTATTTGGAATGTATCCAAAGTGTGACCTACTGGAGAGAACAGAAGTGTACATGCACTATTCTGTTTAAATGTATATGTTCTAACAGAAGAAAATGGAAGGTTAACTTCAATCCAGCAAACTTTAAAGTATACCTGAAATTAAATCACTTTATGGGATAGGCCATAAGGATGCTATCTCACAGGTTTCAATGCAGCCAGAGACAAAAATTATGTACCAGGAAGTTTTCTGTATTGTCCTTGGGTTGAACTAATTATTAAAAACCAAGGGATAATATATTGGTTAATATTAATATGGTGGGAACTATACCTTGTGGAAAATGTTCTATTTGTCAGCATATTGTTACTAAAGTAGACAAGATAAAAGGAAAAAGTTTTGATACTAGAGGTACATATTCTTGTTTAAGCAGAGGAGTAATTTATGTTATTTTTTTGTTCATGTAGAAAATATTATATAGGTGAGACTAAAAGAACATTGGCAGAAAGAATAAAAGAGCATGTGAGAGATGTCAAGAATAATAAAATTATGAGTCCTATAGCAGAACATTTTAATGATAAACATCCAGGAGCTATAAAATGTATGAAGGTTACAGTGTTGGAACACATACCAATGCAATAAATAAAACAAAGGATATAGTATAGACCAGAGAAATGTATTTTATAACAGTAGATGTAGTGAGTTTATACACCAACATTTCTCATAATTTTGGTCTTGAAGCTATATTATATTTTTTAGGTGAGAGTCCTAAAACACAGTACATATTAGAATTGATAGAGTTTTGTTTAACACACAATATATTTGAATTTAATGGTATTTTATATAAGCAAAAGATTGGAACAGCAATGGGGGCGGCTTTCGCCCCAGTTTATGCAAATTTATTTATGGGTTTAATTGAAAATATGTATATTTATAGACATGAATTTTTTTAGAAAATATGTGGTGAAATATTATCAATTTATTGATGATTTGATTTTTGTTTGTGAAGGTGGAGAAAGTTTGTCATCTGAATTTATACCGTATTTGAATGTTAATAATTATGGTATCAAGTTTGATGACATTCATAAAGTAAGTCAAGTCAATTATTTAGACATAACATTAAGAGGGATAATAAAGCAGAAAATTCAGACTAGTATACATAGAAAGTTTAATCATATAAATTGGAAAATGTTTGGTAACAGCTGTCATCCTAGTCACACCTTGGCAGCTATTCCTTATGGGGAGCTACTTAGGATAAATAGGCTTAGTAGTAATAGCAAACAAGCACAGGAAGAAGCACACAAAGTAGCTTCTATATTTATTGCTAGGGGATATCAACAACAAGATGTACAAGAAAGTTTTGATAAAATATATGGTAATGATAGAACAAACAAACAACAAATTTGATAATAGACATACAAAGATAACATATAAGAAGGGTAAACAAGATAAAGAAAAAATATTTTTTGTTACTAGATATACAATGTTTTCCCATATAATGAATGGGCTGATAAAACAGTACTGGAGACAAGCAAAAGAAGAAATTGAGTCACTAACAAATGTGGATTTGATAGTATCATAAAAGAGGAAGAAATCTTCAAGATTTTTTAGTGCATAGCATATATAAAAAACCAAGGGATAATATATTGGTTAATATTAATATGGTGGGAACTATACCTTGTGGAAAATGTTCTATTTGTCAGCATATTGTTACTAAAGTAGACAAGATGAAAGGAAAAAGTTTTGATACTAGAGGTACATGTTCTTGTTTAAGCAGAGGAGTAATTTATGTTATTTTTTGTTCATGTAGAAAATAATTATATAGGTGAGACTAAAAGAACATTGGCAGAAAGAATAAAAGAGCATGTGAGAGATGTCAAGAATAATAAAATTATGAGTCCTATAGCAGAACATTTTAATGATAAACATCAAGGAGATATAAAATGTATGAAGGTTACAGTGTTGGAACACATACCAATGCAATATGGTAATGCAGAGTTACCAAAAAATATGTTGAGATATAAAGAATCTATGTTAATAATGAAATATAACACATTGTTTCCTTGTGGATTAAACAAAGAATGTAACTGGCAAAGTTTCATTTAGTTTTTTAGTTTTAATGGATGAATGTCTTTTAATTGATTAATTGTTTGATTGAATGATTTGAATGCTATATATGGATATAAAAAGAGCTTGTTTTAACAGATGAATTTTTACTCTGTAAAGGCTGTGGCAGAGGCGCTAGAGAAATCTGTATTGTGGAATAAATTTTATTCAGGAAAGTAGAGCTGTTATTCACTGGTTTCTTTTCCTTGGTGGTTTACATTTATCGTGTGTCCTATAGCAGTTGTATTTGAACTAATTATTACCCTGGAAGTGTACAGTTATGAAATTGTTTTATGACTTCCAGCACCTGCCACAGATGTGAGAAAAAAACCTGTGTGTACATTTTTACATGCAGGTGCTAAATCCTGCCAGGTTCCAGCAATGGGGTTTTGCATGGGAACTAGAAGTCAGATAACCAGAAGTTATGTCATTCTGCAAGTCATCCCAGAAGTAATATTTTAGATACTATTTTGAAAAGTCTCTTAGTGAGACTGAGCATTCTGTATTCTGCCTTGGGCCTGACAAGGAGGACAATTCACCACATCATCTGCATTGCTTTACTAAGTAAGGAATAGTAATGCTCTTAGATTCAATCAGGAATATAGTGAAGCTTAGCTTAGATATTGTTTTTCTCCATTTGTCTGAGTTTGTCCTTTAATGTTATTTTAAAGATTTGCTGTGATCTTCAACTCTGATGTCACTGTGAATACATACTTAGTATTTTCTTGTTCTTTTATTAATTATTAAATATATTTAAACATTTAATTGTGGCTGATCTTTGTAGAGATATGCAAGTTTTGAGAGTACTTGCATATTTATTTGGATACCCTTGTAAGTGTGTTAAAGTAGCTGGCAAGGGGATCTGGTGGCAATAATAACTACCTTATAGTCTGGACAAAAGAGGGCATAGCTAATAAACCTGTGCCAGCCTTTCCCAGGTGTGTGTGTGTGTGTGTGTGTGTGTGTGTGTGTGTGTGTGTGCATGCACAAATCAAATCTCAAAGTGTGTGTGTGTGTGTGTGTGTGTGTGTGTGTGTGTGTGTGTGTGTGTGTGTGTGTGTGTGTGTGTGTGTCAGCTACTTGGGTAGGGACATGAAGCACTGGCTGGACACAGTGAGTGTTGGAGGACTTGGCTTGGAACCCAGGATAAGGACTCAGCTCTATAGCTGTGCCAGTAGGGAATCTTACTGGGGATTTGGAGAAAGAGAGGAACGAGCTCCCGGACTGACTGTGCTCCCTGTATGCACTTGTGAAATTGTGCTTGATGCAGAGAGCTGCACTTGGAGATGCTGTGTACCCGTTATCCTCCCAGTGAATGTCCCCCACTGATGCCAGTGGTGAGGAAGGACTGAGGCTCCTTGAATACTGTTCCAGATGTGGACTGCTATATTGGCTGGCAGTGGTGTGATCACATCATCACATATTGGTGAACAGTGGTGTGGATATTGAACTTCTGTACCCTGTAAGCAGTTGTCACTAAAGAAGCTGTTTGCACTCTCAAGCAGCCATATGACAAAAATTCAGAGTTTCATATCACAAAAGTTTTACTTATTCACTTTTGTTAGCTTAGTTAGTCAGGGAAAGCAGGCAAGGATGTCAGCAGAGGATTATGGCAAGCTGACAAGGAACCAGTTGGCTGAGATGTGTCAAGCTAGAGGACTGGTGCATGACAGCCTGACTAAAGGAGAAATGATTGCAGCCTTAATCACAGCTGCATCACAGACCAGTAACCAGGAAGATAGCCAGACTGGCCTTGAGATGTACAGCTCTCAGAAAATGGACAGTTCAACTTTTCCTCAGAGGAATTAAAAATCCATCCGGAGTTACACAGACTTGAACTGGAGGCAAAACACTTGGAATTAAAATCAGCAAAGAGACTGCAGCAGGAGAAAAATGGAATTAGAATCAACAGAGAGACTGGAGCATTTGGAGGCTGAAAAGAATGAAAGGCAGAGGGCAACATGAGAGAGATGCTAACTATTCACCAGGGTCATGGAGGTAATGAGGAAGGGAATAACCAAACGCCAGAAGCAATAAAGGTCAGTAAATTTCTTCCACAATTTACAGAGGGTGATAACTTTGATAGTTTTATTCATACGTTTGAAAGGGTATGTAAATAGTATAATGTTGAACAAGGGCTCTGCGTATGGTTCCTAACCCCTTTACTCCATGGTAAAGTTGTAACTGCTGTTTCTAAATTGTCTGATATTAATTGCTTAGACTATAGCAAAGTAAAGAAAGTTTTATTAGAGTGTTTTAAGTTAACGCCTGAAGCTTATAGAAAAAAAGTTTCATGAGCATAGATGCAAGGCAGATGAAAGTGTGTGTGATTATATTGCTAAACTAAGCACTTATTTCCTAGGTGAGTGAGTGGGTGTGAGGTCACCACTTTTCAAGGGCTGGCAGACCTTTTGGTGAGGGAAGAAGCCCTTATCACTTTGCCTGAGGACATGTTTAGCAGATAGGCAATGCAACACTGCAGATGAGCTGGGGAAAAAGGGGGATCTCTACTTAGCAAGCAGGGCATCACTACACAGGATAGGGATTTGCTGCACATGGATATAAGGGAACCCATGATGGGCAGCCTAAGGCACCACAACAGAGTCCACAAATAACAGGGTTCACCACTAGTTCAGGTACAAGGCCAGGATCAGAGGCTAAATGTTTTAAATGAAACCAGTGGGGCCATGTATCATATAGATGTCCACTCAGGCAAGGTGGCGAACAAAAGATAGGGGAGTCAGCAAGTGGGAATAATAGAATACCAGTGGTAAGTTGTCTGGAGACAACAAGGATATCAGACTACCAAAAGAGGTTATATTCATATCTTAGTAGATGGGAAACAGGATACTGCTAAGAGAGAGGCAGACTCTGACTTGTGCATTGTGAAGCATGCAATGGTTAAAGAGGAGCACTACTTGATTGGGCAGTCTATGCCAGTCATAGCTTTAGCAGGGACCCCATTCCAAATACCTTTGTTTAGGGTTCATCTTGACTGTGAAGGTGGAAAAGGAAGCAAGCAAGCATGTTTGTGGATATCCCTGCAGATGTCCTGATAGGGAATGATTTTGATAATGCAGTACCTTGTGTGCATGCACTGACATGCAGTCAGGCTTGGAGACAGGCATGTGGGTCTGGTAGTCTGGGTGGGACATAGACAAACCACACACTTGAAGTCAGGACTGGTGAGGTGGTTCCTTCAGGGAGGGAGCTGCCCTGCAGCAGTGAGACTGAAGGTGAGCAACAGCTGCTGGTGCATACTGATGCCCCCTTGGACAGAGTGACTGCAAGGGCAGAAGTGAGTAGTAGTACCCAGGCTGACAGTGAGGTATCACTGTCAGGGGATACAAGACTTCCTGTGGAAGGGGAGCTGAGAAGGGTTACAAAGAGAGTTGAAACAGGCGCAGCTCTCAGACCCTACGTTACAAGGCTTGAGGGAGGTAGCTAGGGAGGCGCCAGATTCTTAAGGAAAAGGGCATTTCGTATACTGGAACAAAGGGTTACTGTATAGAGACTGGACCCCTGAGGGAGGGCTAGAGGGTGACAGAATACAGCAGTTGGTAGTGCCCAGGGCCTACAGTCTGGCACTTCTAGCTATAGCCCATGACATCCCCTTTGCAGCTAGTATGGGCATAAAGCATACCAAGAGACGTATTATGCAGAACTTTTATTGGCCCAGAATTGCAAGGGATGTAACAGGGTATTGCAGGACCTGTGAGCAGTGACAAAAGGTAGGCAAGGCAGGAGACAAGGTCAAAGTTCCTTTGCCTGTGATTGAGGAGCCATTTCAGAGGGTAGCTATGGATATTGTGGGGCCTTTGAGTACCCCAAGTTCAGCAGGAAAGAAGTATATCCTAGTGATAGTAGATTATGGTACCAGATACCCTAAGGCAGTGGCCCTGTCCTCCATTGAGGCAGAAAAGGTGGCCAATGCTTTAAGAGATTTTCAGCAGGGTAGGTTTCCCAAGAGACATACTGACTGACAGAGGTGCCAATTTTATGTCAGACCTGCTGGCTTGTCTGTGGAAGCATTGCAGAGTGAAGCACCTAAAGACCACCCTCTACCATCCCAAGACTAATGGTCTTGTGAGGAGGTTAAATTCTACACTAAAAGCCATGCTATGTGCATTTTCAGACCAGTTTAAGAGAGAGAGGGACAAATATTTACCCCATCTTCTGTTTGCATACAGAGAGGTACTCCAGTAATCCACAGGTTTTTCACTCTGAGTTGCTGTATGGGCATTGGGTGAGGGGACCTCTAGATTTGATACGCAATGAGTGGGAGGGTGAGTGTGAATCCTGTAGATCAGAGTGTGTGCTGTACCTTTAAGAGCCATACAATGGATGTTGTGGGGCCTTTGAGTACCCCAAGTTCAGCAGGAAAGAAGTATATCCTAGTGATAGTAGATTATGGTACCAGAAAGTAACACTAGTATACAATTACTGAGCATGTGCAAGCAAGACTGCCACTGAGTGAGCTGTCAGAGAGGAAGCATGCATATGTGTAACAGTCAGTTTGTTTAGTTTAATGTTCCAGTCATCCATCCTGATATGTTTGTGTGTAATAAACTACTTAAATGAACACCCAGCCTCATCATGTCATTTGAATACAGAAGACAAGTGACATGGTTGTTAGAAACGGCACGTCTAAAATGACATGGTGCCAGAAAGTGTTCCAAAGCAAAACTTCTTCACGACCATTAGGTGTGCAGTTACAGTTGGAGGAATATAGAGGAGTGAATTACCCCTGCTCGAACTATCTGCAAACAGGTCAGAAAGACAAATCCAGGTACTAAAACTTATTTAAATGATTTTCTACTCAATGAATATAAAACAGAGCATTCAAAATGTTCAAAACTACTTTGTAATTAAACAAAATGTTCAAAATTATATACTTATAAAAATACTCAAAACGCTTACAAAAGTGCTTGAAATAACTTTTGAATTGCATTAAAATGCATAAAAAAGAGAAAACAACCATATTTTGTCACTATGTGCTTCTTTTTCATATTAACTAAAGCTATTTGAGATACCCGAGGTGTGCAAAGTGTTTGCATGTTTGAGCAGTATATCAAAGATTTATTGATGACTTGATATTTCTGTGGACTGGTGATGAGAGTGAATTTGGGTCCTTTGTTAGGGACTTAAAATCAAACCACAGATTTTTTGGAATTTTCTATGGGAAGTTTTGGTAGGACCATTAATTTCTTGGACATACACTTGGCTTTTGATATGTTCAGTAACACTTTTGAGAGCAAGATTTACAAGAAAAATGTTTTTGTCAACCAATATTTGCACACAGGTAGCTTACACCCTAGGCATATGGAGAAAGGGGTGATTAAGGGGCAATTTATTCGCCTCAGTAGACTTGCATCTGATGAGGACACTTTTTCAAGAGGTCATCATGCTGACACACTTTTTTTTAACAAAGAGGGTATGACCAGGCTTGGTTAACCAATATACATAAGGAAGTGTTCATTCTGAGACAAAACGCTGCCAAACCCATCATCTTAGGGGTTGGTGATGTAAGTAACAGGAAAAAGGACAACACAGTATTCACAATTTCTTTCCCCATCCCCATTGTCAATGAGATGGGTGTTATTACACACATAATTAAGGACAATTGGAAGGTTCTGATGGGGAATAGGGAACTCATACAGGTAGTCGGTGTAGAACAAGAAGTTATGTACTCACCATAACGTTCGATGTATGTAGTCCATCTCGCCTCACATTCTTACCCGTGGGTTCAGAGCTGAATATTGGCTCCGACTCGGCCAAACTTTTCTAGCTCGAAGTCTTCTATTGGCTGGGCTAAGCAGGTATCCCATAGTGCACTGCTCCATATCCCCAGATCTAGTTTGCTGCGAATACTCAGTCACACCCCATGCATACACAACATCCAGGTAAAAAAGAATAAGCTAAAGGTAAAGGGAACTCTGTAGATAGAAACCTAACCTCCAGATCCTCCAGGAAGTGGAAAGGTGGGAGGGTAAATAAGAATGTGAGGCGAGATGGACTACATGCATCGAACGTTATGGTGAGTACATAACTTCTTGATGTTATGTAGTCCAATCTCGCCTACATTCTTACCTGTGGGACAGCGTCCCTAGCACCTACATCCTGGGTGGCTCATAGGAAAATACTCCTGAGTACTGTGGAACCAAAGGACGACCTGCCCCTAGATACCACATCCAATTTGTAATGAGAAACAAATGTGTGAGGAGAAGCCCAAGTAGCTGCAGCACATATATCATCCATTGACAATCTGGCTTGATAGGCTGCAGATGTAGAAACAGCCCGAGTAGAGTGAGCCTTGACCGGAAATGGCAGGTCTTTTCCTCCTGCGGAGTAGGCGAAAGAGATGCAACTAGATATCCATCTGGATAGGGTGATTTTGGAGACAGGGGACCCAATTTTGTTTTCCGAAAAGGAGACAAATAGTTGATCAGACTTCCTGATATCTTTTGTTCGGTGCAGATAGAAATGTAACTGTCTGTGTACATTCAATTGATGACATTTAAACTCTGCCTTGTTTGAAAAATGAGGAAAGAATACAGGCAACTCAATAGATTGATTAAGATTAGATATGGAAGCCACTTTAGGAAGGAAAGAATGATTTGGTCTAAGAGAAACCCTGTCTTTATGGAAGATCAAGTATGGAGGTTTGATAGAAAGGGCTTGAATTTCTGAAACTTGCCTAGCTGAAGTGATTGTTGTTATTTTCCAGGTCAAGAATTTCAAGTCACAGGTAGCTGCAGGCTGGAAAGGTGGTGAAGTAAGGGCTTGTAGAACAAAATTGAGATCCCAGGGCATGATAGGTTCGGAGACCGGAGGACGGAGTAACAGAGTACCCTTCAGGAAAGAGGAGGTAACAATTGCAACATCAATAACTTCCGCCCTATTGCTATCCTGTCCCCCATATCTAAACTTCTGGAAAAGTGCATCCAGCTTCAACTCCTTCCACATCTCTTAGATAACAACCTTTTAACCCCTACACAACACGGATTCAGGCCAAATCATAGTACCATGACAGCCCTCCTGTCCTTTCTTGAGATTGTTAACAGAGCTCGCGATTGCAGCCACATTGTCTCTACCCTATTACTTGACCTCTCCAAAGCCTTCGACACTATCTCACACAGCCTACTCTTATCCAAACTGTCACAACTTAACCTCTCTCCCTCCTCCATAAATTGGTTCTCCAGTTATTTATCTAACAGATACCAAGCTGTAATATGGAAGAAGGCCACTTCCTCTTTCCTTAGTACCCCCACTGGAGTTCCCCAAGGATCTATTCTTGGTCCCCTCCTCTTTAATATATTTATAAATGATTTCCACAAATCTATTCCATTTGCACATATCATCCAATACACAGATGATTCTACCATTATCTGCTCTGCCACCTCTTCCTCTTCACTCCAAAAACTCACTCAGGAAGCTTTCTCAATTACTGAACACTGGATGAAAACAAATCACTTAGCTCTCAATGCCTCCAAAACAAAACTAATGGTATTTACCCCCTCCAAATCCACTTCCTTCGACATAAACTCTTTCTCTATTACCAGCCAAAACAACTCACCCTTGGAACTGGTATCTGAAGCTAAGCTACTAGGTGTTCAAATCGACAACCGGCTTAATTTCAACTCTCATCTACAACTTAATATTAAAAAAACTCATCAAAAACTAGGTATGCTTTACCGTCAGAATCAGTATCTTACTAGCTCCTCCAAAATCACTCTTGCTTCCTCCTTTCTCATCCCCTCTCTTCTCTATGGGGCTCCATTATTGACTAATCTTCAGATCTCACTAAAAAAACACCTTTCCTCCTGCTATAACAAAATTGCCAAATTCGCTAATAGCCACAGATCCTCCACCCACCACTGTTCCTCTCTCCAAAAACTAAATTGGCTCGAACTATCTAATCATCTCATCTATATACAGCTGATTTTAGCTCATAAGCTCATTCTCAACCCCTCTCTTTGTCCCTCCCTGTCTTCTGCCTTTAAAATGCACCTACCAAATAGAGTCTTAAGGTCCAACAATCAAAACCTACTGGAAATTCATAAACCATCTTATCCCCCAGGTAAACACTTACTATCCTGTAGCCTTTCCCGTCTCTGGAACTCACTCCCACCATCCATTCGTACCACCTCTAACCACTACATGACTACATGTTCAAAAAGTATCTTCACACATATCTAAGTTCCCAATGGGATTGCTCTTGCTCCCACCCCTCATAAATATATGACATCCTTACCTCCATTATGCTTACGATACCGAACTTTTACCTAACAAAGCTTGTGTTCCCTCAGTATCCACTCTATAATGTACTTTTATGTTCCTTCTGCATAACTCCTCTGTTATGTATTTCACATTACTTCCCAGCTCATTTACTTCACATTAATCCTCATTGATTGTATTGTTTTGAATGCTTTTGAATTTTGAGCTTAAATGTTTTATCTACCACTTTTGTATAAATATTAGCAATCTTGTGTATGAACCTAATTTTGTGTGTGCTGGAGCTTTTCTCCCCAGGACTTTTTATCTACTATTTTGTATAAATATTTAGCAATCTTGTGTATGTACCTAATATTGTCTGTGCTGGAGCTTTTCTCCCCAGGACTCCATTGAAAACGGGTTCTTTTTGGCCCAATGGACTATCCTGGTAAACCAACTGCAAATAAATAAATAAATAAATAAAAGCCTTGCAGAGTCTCTGTGAGCCATGAGACTAGGCTCATTAGCAACATGAAAATTAGAGATCGCTGCCAATTGTACTTTTATAGTAGCTGACACGGACCCTGATGGAAAAGCATAGGCAAAAACTCCAAGACTGAAGCAATCGGGGCTGTGTAAGGATCAGTTCCTTGGGTATGCGCCAAATGGAAAACCTCTTCCATTTGCTAGAATAAATCTTCCTAGTAGATGGCTTATGAGAGGAAGATAAAATGTGAACTACTTCCGGTGAAAATTTATGAAGCCTAACTAACGATGGAAGTGGAGTAGCCAGGCTGTCAACCGGAGGGTCATCAGAGAGGGGTGGAACTGTCCCATGTGTGTCAGTAAATATGGTTGAGGTTCCAGAATCCAAGGAGCATCCACAATGTATGTATGGTTGGAGAAAGGGGAACCAGACTTGACGAGGCCAGTGTGGAGCAATCAGAATCATTCTGCTTCCCAAGGATTGTGCTTTCTGAATCATTTTTGACAGCAAGGGAAATGGAGGCAAAGCATAAAGCAGACCGGAGGGCCAATCGTGAATTAGTGTGTCCCTGGGTGACCCCCCCTGTGGGGGGATCAGCGTGAAGTAGCTGCTGCATTTGGCATTGAGGAAGCTGGCAAAAAGGTCACAGCAAGGCTGAACCCAACTGCTGAAGATTCGTTCTGCAACTAGACGATTCAGGGACCACTTGTAAGACATCAGAATAGCTCTGCTTAGCCTGTCCGCTATCACATTGGACTTCCCCGGAATGTGCATTGCCACCAGAAACCGTTGAGAAGATACTGCCCACTGCCACACTTGCATGCCCTCGCTGCACAGGGGGTAAGACCTGGTTCCCCCTTGCTTGTTTAGATACCACACTACTGACATGTTGTCCGAGTGTATTGCAATCGTCCCTAGAGGCAGAAAGCTCTGAGGTGCCTGCAATGCAAGTAGCACCGCTCTCATCTCTAGGACACTGATATGCAGATGTATCTCGTGATCTTGCCACGTGCCTTGGACTGTCCTGCCAAGATAATGCCCCCCCCCACCCCGTCTGGGAGGCATCCGTGGTCACTGTGGCAACCGGGATGGGGAGAACAAAGGGTCTTCCCCCGTCCAAATTGTTGGTGCAAAGCCACCAACAGAGATCCTGTTTGCATCTGTCCGTGAGCAAAATGGGGTGAGAAAGTGGAAATTTTTGGAGAGACCATTGAACAAAGAGGAGCCATTGAAGAAATCTCATGTGCAATCTCGCTAGAGGGACCAATATAACTGCTGCTGCCATGGTCCCCAGGAGTTGAAGAACCCATTTTGCCTTTGCTTTCCTCAGGGGCATCAGGGTGTGTATCTGTTGCTGTAAGACTCTGATCCTTTCCTGCAGTAAAATTGCTCGCATTCGAACGGTGTCTAATTCTACGCCTATAAAGGTGACACGCTGCAAGGGCAACAAGGCAGATTTTTCCAAATTTAGTGTTATGTCCAACTGTTGACAGAGTGATGGTAGCGTCCCTGGTTTGGGCTAGTTGATGCCTGGTGGGGGCAGTAAGGAGCCAGTTGTCCAGATATGGAAACACTTGGAATCCCTGACGTCTCAAGTGAGCAGTCACCACTGCCATACACTTGGTGAACACCCTGGGGGCTGTGGTGAGACCAAAGGGCAGGGCTCAAAACTGGAAATGACCGGCTCCCAGCCAGAAGCGCAGGTGACTCCTGGATGCCCTGTCCATTTTGACATGGTAGTAAGCATTCTTGAGGTCGATGGAGCACATCCATACCTCCTCTCCCTACAATGGGAGAATCGACTGTAGTGTGACCATATGGAACTTGGACTTCTGTACATAGTTGTTGAGTTGGCTGAGATTGAATATGGGTCTCAGGTCCTCTGTTCTTTTTGACACCAAAAAGAATCTTGAGTAAGTCCCTAATCCGACTTGGTCTGAGGGGACACGCTGGATGGCTCCTTTTCCTAGCAGCTTTGAAACCTCTAAGGCTGCTTAAGGCTGCTTGATCCCTTTGACTGGGTGGAACGTCCGGGATCTTTCTGACTGAAGGGGGATCTGACGTAAACAGAATGACATAACCTCCGCAAATTATCCGTAATACCCATCGGTCCTGGGTGATGCTTTTCCAGGCTTCCGGATATAAAGAAATTTGACCCACGACTGGCTCCGGATAAGCACAGCCGGGCACTCCATCAGGAACAAGAGTAGGGAGAGCCGTGAAAGGAATTGCGGGGGCCCCCTCTGCCTCTAGGGTTGCGTTTCCCTGAATAACCTCCCCCTCCTTTGCCTCTGGAGGGGGACTCACCTTGTGCAGCAGGAAAAAACCTCTGTGATTTCTTGAACCACATCTTCCCACCTCGCTGGGCCTTGGGGTAAGGCCTAGAAGGAAGGGAAAAATGGACCCCTACGGCAGACAGGGTCTTTCCCTCTTGTTCGCACCTGGTCAGGGTGTCTTTCACTCTGGTTCCGAACAAAGAAGAACCATCAAAGGGGGCATCAGTGAAGGAAGACATGAAGGCCTCCGCGAAGTGACAAAGGTGCAGCCAGGCTTGCCTTCTAAGGGCGACTCCTGAGCTTGCTGCCCTATTCGCTCCATCGGCTGCATATGAAATGAGCCGCATGGAAGAGTTGACAATGGAATTGAGGGTAGACACCTGGGCGTTAACCATCTGGGCCACCGCCTCAGGAACGTTACCCGCATGAGTATCTCCTAACTCCTTGAGGAGATCTCTCTGGAGCAGAGTGAAATGAGACAGATAGTTCAGTGACTGTAAGGTAAAGGTTGCTGATGAGAGGGTACGCTTCCCGTACCAGTCCATAGTCCTAGACTCCTTGTTAGGAGGATGGACGGAGGAAGAAGTCTCTGCTACTTCCTTCTGAGTGGCCGCCGACACCACCATGGCATCTACAGGGACTCCTTTGGACAGAAACTCCTTACCCAGGGGAGCAGAAATAAACTTGTTGGGATGCCTGGGTATGGGCTCCACAGAATTAGGGTTTTCCCACACCCTCCAACAAATCAAATCTAGGAGCTCGTCGAAGGGTGGGGGCACCCAAGCGGTGGAAGGCTGAGCACCAAAGGCCTTAAGGAAGACCGACTCCTCCTCGGAGGGGGCTTTGGACGGCCAGTCACCTCTTTGTTTCAGTATCTCCAGGATGTCGGAGAAGGAAACATCATCAGAGGATGACTTAGGGGACCCCTCAGATTCCTTGAGGTCAGTATCAGAGGTGAGAGACTCATCCTGGGAGTCTATGTGCTTCCTCTTGCATGTTTTCTTTCTAGGGGGCTCCTCAGGCACGAACTCTGAAGGGCCCTCAGAAACTTGGGGACCACTCATGGGGGTATCCCTAGGCCTTGGTGCTCCGCTGTCTACAGATAGGAGGTGATCAGAGGCTCTCACCAGAGTGGTGGGGGACAGAATGACTGACCCGCATGATGTAGCTGACGATCTGGCCAGCGTAGTTCGCATGGACTCAAAGGCAGGACCTCCCGAGTCCGAGGACCGGCTAGCCTCCGAGACCAAGACAGGAGTCGGGGTCCCACGAGCCGAGGCACCGAGTGGGAGACTCTGAACCGAAATATGTCCCGAGATGTCCCCCTCGGGCCCGACTGAAGAATCTCGAGTCCCGAACCCCGTGGATGGAGCCGACGGGGTCAGAGCCGACTTCGGCACCAATAGGCCCAGGGGTCCTTCGGAACCGACCTAGGAACATCACCCGGCATGGAACACTGTGGCTCCGAAGACAGAGCTGCACTCGGAGGAGGAATGATCGAAGAAGGGGTCGGGACGGGCTCAGGAGCCAACTGGGCCGGAGCCGAAAAATTTTTGCCAAAGCCGGTGACTGGAGGAGCCTCTGCATCACCCTATTAACATCCACATCAGAAAGGGTCCTGGAGGATTTGGAGGACAGAGTGGGAGATCGAGATCTCCTCTCAGGTGAAACTTGTCTAAGACTTGGTGAATGGCTCCGAAAAGGTTCCAATATAATTGGAGCAGATGCCGGTTCCATCAACACAGACACTTCCTGCGGCCCCGAGGACAGTGGAGCAGAGGAGGTCGAAGCAATTTTAGTGACTTTCTCCAGAGGCTCCGAGGAAACTGAAGGAGCCAGAGATCTCTTTTTTGATTTTGAGGACTTAGATTTAGCACCGGAAGAAGAATCCATGGCCTCTTCGAAAGAGGGTTTAAAGAGTCCCTTTAAAATCAGCTTATTCTTTCTTTCTTGGAGCACTCTGGGACTAAAAGCATTGCAGAAACTGCAGGACTCCTGCAGATGGATAGCTCCCAGGCAATAAACACAAATTGAGTGCCCATCGGTGATGGACATCTTGTAACCGCACTTAGTGCACTTTTTAAAACCCGAAGGTTTATGCTCTTTGGAATCCTTGGACATTTTCCAACAAGCAATCACAAAGAACCAACACCGCACTAGTCACTGTCTGACGAGAAAAGACCCAGACACACAACACCACAACAGGCGGGAGCAAGTTAATAAATTGCACAGCACACACACACAACCCTCCACTGAAACAAAAAAGGTCAAAAACCTCTAACTAAAATGGTTTTCTGACTGCAGATAGCGAGAGGAAATAGACACTAAAACCTCTGACAAACGGTTTTAGCGTGAAAAACACAGGACAAGAGGACTAGGTCCTCTAACTGAAATGGGCCTAGTCCGAAAGAACAGTTAGCGGGATACCACAAACCACAAACACACTACCTAAACCAAAAACAACACTAAATAGACACTAGCTATGAAAATAGCTCTTTATTTGTGAAAAATTTCTCAAGTAACAAGAAAATAACAGGTACTTAGCCACAGCCAAGAGTGAGACCACGTCCGAGCTTCACAAGCGGCAAACGAGATCTGGGGATATGGAGCAGTGCACCATGGGATACCTGCTTAGCCCAGCCAATAGAAGACTTTGAGCTAGCCGATATTCGGCTCCAAACCCACGGGTAAGAATGTAGGCGAGATTGGACTACATAACACCCCAAGTTCACCTATAAGAAAATTAAGATCATCAAAAATATTTTGGAAAATGGTGGGGTTGGGGGGGCACACTTCAGCATCGAGTGATGTGAATAGTGTTCAAGGTACTTTCTCCTGCAGGAAGTGTAAACAATGTAGGTATATAAGCAATACATCTAGTACATTTATTACACATCTTAAAAGGACTATTTGGGTCCACAGACAGTTTACCTGTGAGAGTACAAACATAGTTTATGTACCAGTATGCGACTCTTGTCCTAGTTGCTACATAGGAAAAACCATTAGATGTTTAAAGCGTAGAATATATGAGCTCACACTTGCTATTAAGAAAAAGGACTTTACCAATGCTTTAGCTAGGCATGCTATTCACTGTGTGAACTTTAAAAAGTTCACCTTTTCAGTCACAGATTATGTTCAACAAGTAGATTATATAGGGAACACCAATTTGATTTTAGAATGCAAGGAGTCATTGTGGCAGATCAGTTTGGTAGCAGATAGAGCCCCTGGTCTGAACGAATGTATTAATATTAAGTGTTTTTTAGCTCTAAAATAACATTCAAATTATAATAATATGGTAATGTTTTTATATTAAGAATTTTTTGATGTTTTGATATTTAGAGCGGTTTGGAAAACAAGACAGTTTTTTTATTTTTATGGTACGATTTTATACCTTTAAAGTATCATGAAAGTCATATGATGTAACTTTATAAGAGATGTGTTTCGAGAGGTTAACTTTTTTCTGAAGAAGTTCAAGAAGAATAAATTTGAACTAAAGTACTAAAGAATTGTGTTCGCTCCTTCATTCCATCTGCAGCTTTTGGTTTGAATTCCACTTTCCATGTTTGAGCAGTATTACAGTACAGTTATTTCGCAAAATACAGTCATTTCTAAGAGACTGTTGTGCAGTTGAATATTTTTTCAAGTACCTGGTATATATATATATATATATATATATATATATATATATATATATATATATATATATATATATATATGTGTGCGTGTGTGCGCATTTGAACATAATTACAAAAGCATTTTGTTGGCATGGTAGAAGGATTTCACAGACCTGCTCCACTAGTATTTGATAATAATGTCACTGAAAACTGAAGAGTGTTTGAGTATATTTTCATACAGGCTGCTTTTTCTGACAAAGACGCATACAAAGGCATTTATTCTGTTTAATTTAGCTGGTTCAGAAGCCACTAAAATGCAGCATTCATTTGTGTATGCCCCAGCTGTGTATGCAGGGGAGGTGGAAGACTGCCTTACTGTGGTACCGGCTGAAACACAGGAAGACCTGAAGTGTTAAAATGTAAATTTAAAGAAATGTGTAACCCCCAAATAAATATTACAATGGAAAGGCACATATTTTGCACAAGAGATCAAAAGCCTGGAGAAATCTTTGCAGCATATATAACTAACTTGAGAAACAAGGCATAGGTTCATAGGTAGGTACTAGGCTATCGGCCCAAGGGCCTACGTAAGCCTAGCCAATAAGGTTCCCTGGCTTACGCCACCCAAGAAAGTTATTTTCCTGTGCCACTGTCGAGCAGACACACAGAAGTGATCCCCAGGGTATTTCCTATTTCCCAGCCACTCATCAAGATTTTTCTTGAAGAGTGCTAATGAAGAACTTTGCTTGACATTGATGAGTAGCCTGTTCCAGAGTATGGGAAGTCTCTGGGACAGGAATCTATCCCTCCAGCATGTCATGTTTATTGTGGTGACAAGGTTTAAGTCCCTAGAGCGTGTAGCTCAGAGGGATTTGGATTTCTTTAGGTGTAGCATGTCCAACAGCTCTGGGTTTGACATAGCTTTATATGTTAGGCAGAGATCACCTCGGAGTAGGTGATATGCTATGGAGTAAAGCTGGAGTTTTTTGAGGCGGTCAGTGTAGGGCATTTGTTTGAGGCCAGTAATCCTCTTTGTGAGGTACTTCTGTGGCATTTCCAGCTGCTGCAGATGTCTTGTGAGGTACATTCCAAAAGGGCCATTGTACTCTATAATGGGTCTAATGAGTGTCGAGTAGAGGGGAACAATGACCTCTTTTTTCCTGGATGAGAACCCTTTTATGATGAGGTGTGCCATATACAAGGACTTCCTGACTACTGTGGCGATGTGACTATCAAAGGAGAGACTACTGTCCAACTGGGTCACAAGGTCTCATCACACATTCGGTGTTAAGCAGATTGCTGCCTATGTGGTAGTTCATGGGTACAGAGTTTTTACCAAAGGGGATGACGCTGCACTTTTTGGCATTGAGCTTGAGGCCATGGCTCTGACACCAGGCATCTATCTCAGTGAGGCCCTTCTGTAGGATGTCCACATCATTTGGGGACTTGACTATGGCTCCTAGTTTGCAGTTATCTGCGAACTTTGTTAGCCAGAGGCCTTCTGTGTTTGCCTGTAATTTTTTGGCGGTTTGAGAGA
This sequence comes from Protopterus annectens, assembly GCF_019279795.1. NCBI lineage: Eukaryota > Metazoa > Chordata > Ceratodontiformes > Protopteridae > Protopterus > Protopterus annectens. The sequence goes on from NC_056745.1 coordinate 819,810,553, forward strand.
CAAGTCGATTAAAGACAGGCTTGTGTAGGGTATTAAAGATGATGCATTGAGAAAGATTTTGCTTTGAAACAGTGAACTTTGAATAAGGCCATAGAGATTTGTCAGATATATGAGCTCACAGAAAAGCACGAGAATATGCTCACAAATGAGAAAAGCATGCTTGCAGTGCGCCTTCCAATGCTAATGCTGATAGTATGCAGCATGAGGTTAAAAGATACAGGCCTAAGGGCGTGGTTGCTTTGTTGAAACCCCAAGCCTTTCTAGCAAATTCCAGGGCAGCTCCAGTAAAATCTACAGCATGCTCAGTGAAGCAGAGGGGTGCCTCCACAAAACCTGTGGCAAACCTCGTAGTCAACTGTCGTAATTGTGGAGGTAGCCATGAACCCAAAAGAGAAAAGTGCTTAGCTTTTGGTAAGCAGTGCCACACATGTAAAAAGTAGAATCATTTCAAAAGGTATTGTAAATCAAAAGAGGCACATTCTTTTATTGAGGGAGTATTTAAAGAGGCAAGTTGATGAACTAGAAAGCTGTGACCTTACTTTTTATGTTGCTGGTGTGTCAGTGGTTGATGAAACAGTCAATGCAGCAGATTTTGTGGACAAAGAATGAAGCATTTTGCACTGTTCTGATTAATGGGAGACTTGTGGAGTTCAAAGTTGATACTGGTTCAAAGTGCAATGTTATGTCAGCAGAAATGTTTGCCAAAGTAAGAGCTAGTGAGAAGCTTGATCTGGCAAAGTGGGCAAAGATTGCTGCTTATGGTGGTGATGAAATCCAAACCAAAGGCCCTGTAGTGCTTTCATGTTACACTCTGGGGAACAGCTATGACTTGCAATTTTGCATAGTCAAGGGGTACATGCAGTCATTGTTAGGCCTCAAAGAGAGACAGAGTTTGAAAATGTGACTGCTTTCATTTAATGCAGAAGTCCACCATTTAAGCATGTGCCACAATGAGAATTTCACACAAACATTTTTCTGACTATGCTGATCTTTTTGAAGACAAGGTAGGCAAACTCCCAGTTGCGTACTCCATGATGTTAGACCATGAGGTAAGCTCAGTTATCAGACCAGCATGGAAATTTCTGGTAGCCTTGCAGGGCAGAGTTAAAGCTGAGCTAGATAGGGTGGTGCATCTAGGAGTAATTTGTCCAGTAGAACCACCAACTGAATGGGTATCCTCCATGGTGGCAGCAAATAAGAAAAGCTCAGATGATATTAGAATATGTATAGATCCATGATATTTGAAGAAAGCACTAAAACAACCTCATCATCCAATGTGTACAGCTAAAGTTGTTGCTCTTATGCCAGATGTCACTGTTTTTTCTGTATTGAATAAAAAAAGTTAATTTTGGCAAATTTTACTTGACCATAAATCTTCATTGATAACCACTTTCAGTACAGCATTTGGAAGCTACAGATTTTTGAGAATGCCATTTGGGATAAATTCTGCCAGTGAAGTCTTTCAACATGGAATGATGTAATTTTTTTTCTGGCTATCAATGTGCTATTATAGTTGATGATATTCTTCTAGGAAGCAATGGTGAAGTCAAACATGACAGAAACCTCAGGAAAGTTCTGGAACGTGCTTGTGAAGTGAAGTTAAATCCTCAGAAATGCACATTCAGGCTACTTATGTGGGCCATTTGTTTATCATTTCAGGCTTATGACCAGATCCTTCCAAGCACACTGCAATTCTTAAGATGCCAGCTCCAGACAATGTGACTTCCTTATAATGTTTTCTTGACATGGTCAACTATTTGGAACGTGCTTGTGAAGTGAAGTTAAATCCTCAGAAATGCACATTCAGGCTACTTATGTGGGTCATTTGTTTACCATTTCAGGCTTATGACTAGATCCTTCCAAGCACACTGCAATTCTTAAGATGCTAGCTCCAGACAATGTGACTTCCTTATAATGTTTTCTTGACATGGTCAACTATTTGGAATGTGCTTGTGAAGTTAAATCCTCAGAAATGCACATTCAGGCTACTTATGTGGGTCATTTGTTTACCATTTCAGGCTTATGACCAGATCCTTCCAAGCACACTGCAATTCTTAAGATGCTAGCTCCAGACAATGTGACTTCCTTATAATGTTTTCTTGACATGGTCAACTATTTGGGCAAGTTTATTCCAAATTTGAGTGCCCTTTCAGCACTAAGTGAGCTGACATATCAAGATGTAACTTGGGCCTGGTCAGACCACCACCAAAGAGCATTTGATGTCCTGAAACAGAGAATTGCCAGTCCACCCACTTTAATTTATTGTGATGCTCACAAACCTGTAATTCTTTCTTTTGATGCTTTGAAATTTGATCTTGGTGCAGTTCTTCAAAAGGGCAGACCAGTAGCCTATGCATCCAGAACATTAACCCAGACCGAGAAGCAGTATGCTCAGTAGAGGAAGAGCTCTTGGCAATTGTGTTCGCATGTTCAATGTTCCATGATTATATTTATGGCCGACCGATTCAAATTGAGACAGACCACCAACCTTTGGTCACTATTTTAAAAAAGCCTATGCACAAAGCTCTTGTGCAACTGCAACAAATGTTGCTGAAATTGCAAAAGTACAATTTTCACATGGTTTACACAAAAGGCAATCTTCTTTGTCTTGCTGATACTTTATCCAGATGGCCCAGAAAAAAACACTGAATAGCATGAAAATGAGAATCCTGATTTGAAGTGATGGCAGTGTAAAATTTTCTTCCACACATCTTGATGAGCTTAGAACTCGCACAGCTTCAGATCCAGTTCTCTGGAAGCTCAATCACTTTATCAGTCGAGGATAGCCATCAAAACAATCTTGTTTACCACCAGATGTGCAGCAGTATTTTCCTTACAGAAACTAGATTTTGATAGAAGATGGTATCATCATGAAAGGTCCATAAGTGATTATTCCAAAATCCTTGCAAGAAAAGTATGTTAAAATCTTGCATTGTGACCACACAGGAACTGATTCTATCAAAAGAGAGGTAAGAGGACTAGGATTTTGGCCTTCCATGTCAAAAGATATTGAGAAAGAACTTTCAGCTTGTTCTGTTTGTAATAGTACTACACTGGATCATCAAAATGAACCAGTTCAGCTAAGCCAGATTCCTGAACTACCTTGGGCGATCGTAGCTACAGATATTTCCGAATGGAGTGGTCAGCATTACTTGGTGTTAGTAGACTCTTATTCAGATTGGTTCGAGATTGACATACTTTCTAACTTGACATACAACACTGTCATTACAAAGTTGGAGACATTTTTCAGCAATGGTAGTCTGCACAAAGTCATTTCTGACAATGGCACAGTTTACAAGTCAGCAGTTTAAAAGATTTACTGAAACATGGGACTTTGTTCACATTATGAGTAATTCAGAATACCCACAATCAAATGGCCTGGCTAAATGTGCAGTTCAATGTGCAGAACAGCTGTTAGAAAAGTCTAAATGTAACAACACTGATATTTTTCTTAATCTGCTTAATCTCAGAAACATACCTCATGACAATCTTCTTGGATCACCTGCCCAGAGGTTAATGTCGAGACAAACAACAACTACACTGCCAATCAGTAAGAATTTGTTAATTCCAAGTGCTAAAAACAACAAAACAGTAAAAGCTAAATTCCTAAAGAAGCGTTTGTCCCAAACGTCCTACTATGATAAAACTAGCAAGCATCTGAATCGATTAAAAGGAGGAGATATAGTGAGGATGCAGACAGCAAAAGGATTTGATCAAATAGGATTTGTGAAACATTTTTGTGAAGAACCAAGATCATACATCACTGAGGAGCAAGGCATGTAATTCAGGTGGAATCAAAAACATTTGCTACCAGTGTCTGAGTCAGTGTTGCAACATTTTTCTTGTAGAAGAGAGGCTAATTCTCAGAGTGATTTCCAATCCTCCTGTTCCAGAGAACATTGCATCATATGTTCCTGTTCCTGAAACTATCCCTGAAAATCCTCAAGAAGAACATTCCACAATGACTGTCCCTGTTGCTAAACTCAGTTTTAATTATTACATTACTTGGTCAGGTCTTATCTCAAGTCCTAATTCCAAATACACAGCAACCTGGACATGATTATTATTCTTTGTTTATATCAGTATAATATGCATGCTTATTCGATTGTCATTGTAGGACAGGATAGTCAAAGAGGGAGGATGCAGATCAGTGTGGAGGATGCAGATCAGTGTGTGTGTTGTACCCTTAACAGCCATTCCAGTCAGTGAGCATGTGCATATAAGTACTGAGCACATGCAAGCAAGAGTGCCATTTTGAGCAGCCAGAGTGAGCACGTATGTGTGTGTAGCTATAAGTCAGGTAGTTAAATTCATTTAGTTTAATGTTCATCCTGATATGTTTATGTGCAATAAACTACTTAAACGAACACCCAGCCTCATCATCTTATTTGAATACAGAAGATGTGCAACAAATCCTACAAGAAGTCTGTTGTGGCATATGTCCTAAACCTCAGGACAAGGCTGAGGGAAACTCATGGGCTTGGCCCAGGAGAACCTGGCAGAAGCCCGACAGCATAACAAATTCTGGTATGGCAGGAATGCTTGAGCCAGAGTATGCTGTTGTGCAGCAGGTTATGTTTCTCATTCCTGTCAGATACAATAAGCTGCATGCAGCTTGGGAGGGACCCTTCAAAGTGGTAAGGAACATCAGTGATGTTAACTACAAGGTAGAGCTGCTAGGCAGGGGCACAAACTGTACCATGTTAACATGATGAAACCTTACCATGATAGAGAGGCCCTTGTGCTGAGTATTTGCAGTGGATGTCAGGAGGAGGCTGAGGGAGATCTGGTGATTGATTCTCCTCAGTGAAGCTCGGTCTGACACCTCAGTGGAAGGGGTAAGCAAGGTCTCAGCAGCTATCCCCTACCCATGTTCAAGAAATCCAAGCAGTGTTACAGGGGTTTGGGTACATGTTCACTGGGAAAACATGGTGTACCCACCTGGTGCAGCACCATGTGGATATGGACTCAAAAGGCCTGTTCAGCAGGACCCTTATAGGATGCCTGAGACAGTCGGACAGTGAGGGAGGAGGTACAGGAAATGTTGGAACTGGGGGTAATCCATGAGTCCATCAGCCCCTGGGCCTCCCCAGTGATGGCAGCATCAGGTTCTGTGTGGACTACAGGAAAGTAAATAGTCAGAGTCAAATGCTTACCCCATGCCTAGGACAGATGAAGCCCTAGGGCAGTCCCATGCCTAGGACAGATGAAGCCCTAGGGCAGCTGGGTGGGCTAAGTATTTTACCATTATTGATCTTACCAAGGGCTACTGCCAGGTGCCCTCGACTCCCAATGCTAGAGAGAGGTTAGTCTTTGTGACTCGGCTTGCATGAGTTCACAAAGATGCCCTTTGGGATGAAAAATGTCCCAGAGACTTCCCAGAGGCTGGTAAATCATATCCTAGCAGGAGCAGGAGATTCTGCCCTTGCTTACCTGGATGATATTGCTATCTACAGCCATTCCTGGCAATAGCACCTTCAGCATGTCAGGGAGATCCTGGGCAGACTACAGAGGACAGGTTTGACCACTAAGGCCAGTAATTGTCAGGTGGGTATGGAAGAGGTTTCCTACCTGGGACAGAGTGGGGAGTGGTAAGATCAGGCCAGAACCTGCCAAACTGAAAGCCATTCAGGCTTGGCCTGTCCCTGTTACCAAAAAGCAGGTGAGGACATTCTTAGGGACAGCAGGGTACTACAGAATGTTTGTCCCCAATTATAGCACCATAACTGCTCCCCTCACAGACATGACAAAGAAAAACAGGCCAGATAAGGTAATATGGGACCCCAGCATGTGAGCAGGCATTCTGGAAGCTTAAAGGAGCTTTGGGAGGACCCCCATGTTAGCCAGTTGAGATTACAGCAAAGAATTTGTTGTGCAGGTGGATGCTTCAAACCATGGGGTGGGGGGGCTGTACTCAGCCAGACTTCCTCAAAGGAAGAAAAGTACCCAGTGGTACATCTCAGTCACAGGCTCCAACCCAAGGAGGAATGCTATGCAGCTGTAGAAAAGGAATGTCTAGCCATAGTATTTGGCACTGCAGAAACTTCAGCCTTATCTGTATGGAAGGAAATTCACTGTAGTTACAGACCACAATCACTTAATATGGTTACATCGGGCCAGCCAGCAAAATGCCAAGTTGCTAAGGTAGTGCCTAGGGCTTCAGACGTATGATATGACAGTGCAGCACCACACCACAGTGGGGTTAGCAATGCCGCTGCAGATGGGCTCTCAAGACAGAGTATGGGTTAATGTATTCCCAGATATGCTCATTCCTCTCAAGTAATGTTTCTCAAGGGGCACTTGAAAAACTAGCTTGAGTCTTTGGGGTTGGGAGAGGCACAGCTAGCTGGAATTTTGTAAATAATTTTTTGTCATTTGTGAATATCAAACTCATTTATACAAGATGCTTGTGTTACAACTGTATTAGAACTGTATGTCATATGTTTATCAAACTGATTTCTACAGATGCTTATGCTAAAAAGGTATTTGTAAAGTGCTTGTATTTGAAATGTATCCACAATGCGCCCTACTGGAGAGAACAGAAATGTACATGCACTACTGTAACTGTCTAAATGTATATGTTCGAACATAGGAAACTGGAAGGTTAACTTCAGTCCAGCAAACTTTAAAATATATATGAAATGAAATCACTTTATGGGCTAGGCCATAAAGATGCTATCTCACATGTTTCAATGCAGCCAGACACACAATCTGTACCAGGAAGCTTTCTATATTGTCTTTGGGATAAACTAATTACTAGTCTGGAAGCATGCATTCTGTACAGTACTTCTCTTAGATTTAGTCAGGAATATAGTGAAGCTTAGTTTTGTTTTATTTGTCTGAGTCTGTCCTTCAATGTTATAGATTCATAGGTTCATAGATTAGTACTAGGCTAACTGCCTTTGTGGGCCATTTTAAGCTTAGCCAGTTACCCCATGTGAGAATCAAATCTTGTGCCTTGTGTTTGCAAGGTAAACACATTAACCATTATGCCAAATTCCCACAGTATTTTAAAGATTTCCTGTGATTTTGAACTCTGAACACTGAGAATATGTGCTTAGCATTTTCTTGTTCTTTTATTTTTTTTATTATTAAATATATTTAAACTGTTCATTGTGGCTGATCTTTGTATAGATATTTAAGTTTTGAGAGTATTTGCATATTTGGTGACACTGCCATGGGCCACTCCTAATAGCGTTGCCCTTGGTAAAACTACCATTCATATTAATTTCACTCAGTATATTGGCTACCCTTTTAAGGGCCTTAAAGTAGCTGGTGAGTGGTTCTGGTGGCAGTGATAACTATCTTATACTGGGCAAAAGGGTGCATAGCTAGTAAACCTGTGCCATCCTTTCTCAGGTGTGGGTGTGTGTGTTTGTGCATGTGTAAATCGAATCTCAGAGTGTGTGTCAGCTACTTGGGCAGACATACGAAGCACTGGTTGGACAGTGTAGGAGGACTTGGCTTGAAACCCTGGCTAAGGTCTCAACTTTATAGCTGTACCAGTGGGAAGTCTTATTGGGCATCTGGAGGGAGACAGACTGGGACATACAGACCCTGAGCTGTGTGTGTTTCCCTGTGTGCTCTTAAGGGAAATTGTGCTTGATGCAGAGAGCTGCATCTGGAGATACTGTGTGTCATACCTCTGAACTGTACAGATTTTTGCAGAATGTCCAGATTTTTGCCTCATATTTTTGATCTGTTCCTCATAAAATGTGTGGTTTTCTGGTAAATTATTGAATATTGAGGTCACTAAATAATACCAAATAAAGAGAAACATTTGAGTTTCAGACATTATATCCTTCAGAAAATATGTAATAATGAGAAGCCTTTTATTTTAGCAACTTTCTATGTTTATAGGAACAATATTTAAATTCTGTCCCTATTTTTCGGCCTTTGCCCCCCCCCCCCCATTCTTTCTGGCTTTGTCCATTTTTCTTGCACTAAAAGGTTGAGAGGTATGCTGTGTGTGTACCTGTTATCCTCCCAGTGAACATTCCCCACAGGTGCCAGTGGCGAAGATTGGGGCTCCTTGATTTCTGGCCCTGAGGTGGAGGGTTGTCACACAGCTAAATATAAATTGTTGTATTAACTGGTTGGATAGCAAAATGGCTCACAAATAGAACTCATTTAGAGTAGGTGGATCTGCCTTCACCAAGAGACTTGTCACTAACGTGAATTTTTATTTATTTGGTTTGTTTGACCAGGAAAGTCCGGGCCTTGTATCCCAGGGTTTGGGGCCGTGGGCCACCACTTTTTCGCATCTCCTTCTCAGAGGTCACACCGCCATAAACTTTCTAGACGACACCAAGATTTTTCAGGACGGCCTGGCGCAAAGAAATAAATGTTAAAACCATGGCCTAAAACTAAATATCAAAAAGTGCTTAATTGTATCCTTTGGGAAGCAAGATGTCCCCCCTACATCTATCACACTGACAACACTCCACTGAAGACTGACCCAGTAGTTAGGGATCTGGGGACATGTATAGAGAAACACCTGTTGTTTGACAAAGTGCCAACTACTGTTAGGAAGTCCTTCTTTGCAACACAGCTTATTAGCAAGGGTATGGCATCCAAATCTAGGCAGGTTATCATTTCGCTTTACACTGCGCTCATTATACCAGTCACTGAACATAATGCCCCATTTGGCATGTACCTGTCGAAACATTTAACTCAACTAGAGCAATCACAAGTTTTTCTCAAGAAAAACAAAGGACTAAATCAAAACAGCAACTCTGACCACCTCATAGCCATGTCTTCCTCCTTAGTGAGAGACTGGTATGGTAGGTCTCTGTCTCACATACAAAGCCTCCAACAACCCCATCCTTTCAGCAGACAGTGAATGTGGTTATAGCAAAACAGATGCTCAAGTAACTCAGAATTATGTTCCATATGAAGGTCCTCTGAGAAACAGAGAAGGAGCTTCTCAGTCTGAGCAACAGCGTAAAGACAAAAAAAAAATCTCATGATCTCATCTTAAGATATTTAGATTGTGCTTTTAAAGGGACCAAACCTTGAAGCCCATGTGAGAAGTGGGCATTACAAAGCTTTCAAGAAATGTAAGCTGGCACAAATTTATATGCAGCCTAATCCAGTAGAGAAAGTGTCAGTTCATATCTGATGTATCAAGAAGGAATCAGAGCCTATTCTCCTGATAAAAGGCAAAAATAAAAGAATGGAAGTGTTCTCTACTTCAGTACCAACCTGAAAACCAAGTAGTCTATAAGAGAGCAGTTGCTGCATGGGCAGTTCATCTGCCCTCAAAATATCCATAACGCAATGGGTAGAAAAAAGTTGGTCTAACTAGTGTAAAACTTACACCTAGAGGAAATCTTCTAAGAAGGCCAGTGGAATTTATGAGAATGTGTTAGACCTCTGGTACCTCAAGTGAAACCTAATGACCTTTCTTTCTGAGATAAACAAGAGCCATACTTCTTCTTTCGGCTTTTCCCAGTTAGGGGTGGCCACAGCGGATCACCTGTCCGCTCATGATTGGCAGTGGAGTTTTACAGTGTCGAGTTGCCAGCCCAGTGCCCAACCTTCCACAGAAGGCACACATACACTCACACCTAGGGCCAATTTAGAGTGTCCAATCCACCTACAGCATGTCTTTGGGATGTGAGAGGAAACTGGAGCACCTGGAGGAAACCCACACAACCACAGGGAGGACATGCAGACACCACATAGAAGGCACCCCAGCCGAGGATTGAACTGGAGAACCTCTTGCTGTGATGAGCCAACGTTAACCACTGCACCACCGCGGCCGCCCCCATAAACAAGACCAATTCTAATAGAGGAAAAACATATGCTGTGCTCTCTTACAAGTCTGTAGACTGTGGGGAAGAAGAAGAAAGTAGAAAACCCAACAGACTGATCACCACTAAGATAAATTAATAAAGTTGGTACTGATCGTAGAGCGGAGCTCTGTCACTATTCCCTGAACCTGGCCTGTCAAAGGGTCTAGATACATTTTCCATATAGTTCCCTAAATAATGGAGGAAAGCAAGAGTTAAATTTCCCACAGATATTGGGATCTGTAAAAACTTCTGCCTCCATTCAGGGCAGAAAGGAGAGGGAAAGTTCTAGGATAAAGTGGAAGAACTACCCAGAAACATATTCCTTTAATAGTATATGTCAAGCTGTTGGGGACAAGATGAGAAAAAAATCCAAAGGTTTGCCCATTACTACTTCATATTAACATAAGTGGTAGAGATCAGTCATGAGTTCAGTGACCACTTCCTAGGTATTTTTTGTTCAACTGTAGAGCACGGAATTTGACTATATCTATGTATATCTCCTAAATATCTTCTCTTAGATAGCACTAAGGAATAAGCACATCTAGAAATAACTGGACTCCATCCAGGCAGCATTGAAGGTGGAGGCTCCTAGACAGATCAGAATAGATTCCTGAAAGTATAAAATCATAAATATGGTCCATCTGCAGCCAAAAACAGGAGTGAAGGAGGACCAGTCTGAAATAAAGTGAAACAATGTTAAGGAAACTTAATTAACAAGTAACACAGCTCCACCTCCAGTTGTAAGTGGAAAGGAGAAAAATGGCTGCGTTGGATAGCACTGTGTCAGAGCAACCCGTTTAGCACAAAAAGCTACATAGTCACATACTCAGTTTTCCTACTTACGAGCCAGTAAAAGGTTGAAAGTGCTTATATCATCTCAACAGATCGTCAATGTCACAAAACGAATGAAGTAAATTAACCCAAATCACCAAATAACTTTGCTATTCTGACTTTTTTTTTTTTTGATTCAGGGGATTGAAGCTGAGTTGTTAGACCTGAAAAATGCAACTAGAAAAAACATACACTCTCTGGTACTTTAATTAGGAAAGCAACTATGGTGGTATGTGCAAGACTGAGTAAATTCCATTGCCATGATGTTTGTGTCTTTCGGCTTTTCCTGGGTTAGGGGGTCGCCACAGCAGAACTCCGGTCTGCTAATGATTGGTAGTGGATTTTTACGTACCGGGTTACCAGCCCTGACGCACAACCTTCAACGAAGGCACTCCCTATTCACGTATGCCTCCACACAGAAGACACTCTAGCTGAGAATCGAACGCAACAACACTACCGCAGCACCACCACCGCCATGATACAAAACAAAATATCTCCAGAACTAAATTAGACACCATCTCCTTAAGGTTGATGAGGCCAACAGCTTAGGAAAAATAAGCTTATAACAGTATCAGCCAAAGAGATAATGAGATATGTAAAAAGACTTGTGTCACAAAGGATGGTTCATAGGTAGGTAGTAGGCTATCTGCCCAAAGGCATTTATAAGCCTAGCCAGAATGTGTTGGCTTTTTCCACCCCCTTAGATTAGTTCCCTGTGCTCCTGTCCAGCAGAGCCACTGAAGTGATCCCCGGGGCAAACTTTCTGTTTTCCATCCACTTGTCAAGGTTTCTCTTGAAGAGTGTTAGTGAGGAGTTCTGCCTAATGTAGATTGGAATCTTGTTCCAAAGCATGGGAAGTTCTGGGACAGGAATCTATCCCTCCAGCACGTCCTATTTGTTGTTGTGGTGAGGTTTAGATCCCTAGAGCGTGTGGCTCGAGGGGATATGGTTTTCTTTAGGTGAAGCATGTCCATCAATTCTGGGTTGGACATGGCCTTGTATGTCAGGCAGAGATCACTTCTGAGTAGGTGGTATGCAACGAGGTACAGCTTGAGTTTCCTCAGTCGAGCTACATAGGGCATCTGTTTGAGGTCAGGGATCCTCTTAGTGAGGTACTTCTGTGGTCTTTCCAGCTGTTGCAGATGTCTTGTAAGGTACATCCCAAATGGGGCATTGTACTCTATGATGGGTCTGATTAGTAGAGCGGCACAATGACCTCGTTTGATCTGGATGCGAACCTTTTTGTGATTAGGTGGGCCACATAGAAGGATTTTCTAACCACTTTGGCAATGTGATTATCAAAGGAGAGATTACTATCTACTTGGGTCCCCAGATCCCTTATTAAGTCGTCCGTATTTAGGGGACTACCACCTATGTGGCAGTTTGTGGGTACTTTGTTTTTTCCAAAGGGGATTACTATGCACTTTTTGGCATTTAGCTTGAGGCCATGATTTTGACACCAGGTATCTGTCTCGGTGAGACCCTTTTGGAGGATGTCTGTGTCAGCTGGAGAGTCAATTATAGCCCCTAGTTTGCAGTCGTCTGCGAACTTGGTCAGCCATAGTCCTCTTTTGCTTACCTGTACCTCTGAGAAGGATATGCCAAACAGGAGGTGTTCTAGGACTGAGCCCTGGGGAACGCCACTTGTAATCAGTTTAGAGTCGGACCTAACTCCTGCAACTCTCACCATGTGGGTTCTGTCCGTGAGCCAGTTGGCAATCCATTTTGTGACATAGGGGTTTATGTTCAGGCTGTTGTGCTTGTCTATAACACCAGAATGGGGTATTGTGTTGAAGGCCTTTACGTGGTCCGGGTAGGCTGTGTGTACCAACTTTCCCTCATTTATAGCGTTGGTAATGGTCTCAAAGTCGTCTACCAGGTTTAGGAGGCATGATCTGCCCTTAAAGCCGAACTGGGTAGGGTCCAGTGTTTGGAGATTTCCAATGTCTCTGTTGAGTTCCATGATGATGTGCTCCATAGCCTTGCAGACCAAGCTAGTCAGGCTTATAGGGCGATAGTTCCCGGGGTCTGTTGTGGCTCCACCTTTGTGTAGCGGAATAACTGTTGGTGTGTGCCACTCTATGGGTATGTAGCCTGTGGAGAGGCTGAGTTTGAACAGTGCGTTTAGGTGAGGGGTTAGTTCGTCTTTGAGCATGTGTAGGACGCAGCCTGGGACACCATCTTGTCCCATTGATGCTGTGTTTTGGGCTTTGGAGAGGGCTGTTTTAACCTGAGTGTCAGCTCTGAGAAAACATATATCAGCATCAATGGTAAATAAGATTAGATTCAAAAATAACATAAGATGCAGGTCAGAGAGAAGTAAAGGATGATCAGCAAATTACATATCCACACAGATGCAAAAATTTAACAGACATCATAGCACTGAGGCAGGTACCAAGAGACACAAGGTAAGCACAGTGAATATGGTCAATTCCAGAAACTAAGTCATTGCTGATATAGTGAAGCAAATATAATTCAAGGCCAACAGAAAGGGAATATACTCACCTTGCATTTAAGCTGGAATCAAGCTTGTTAGAAGCTCAACAACTGACCTGGAACTGGGGTTGATACCAAAAAAGTATAGGTCTTCAATACAGAGTTAATTTGAACCTTTCTTATAACAGAGCTGGTGTTGATGATGACAAAGCAAACAGGAAGTAAAGAGTACAGGCTGTATCAATATAGGCATCAACAAATGACAATGAAACGGAAAAAGGCTGGTGAGAAGAATAAACTAAGAAATGGCTCATATGTGACAGAAACATTTACACACATCCTATGACAAACCATCAGAATAGCTTTAAACCAGAGATTATCATTTATGCCTATAAAGGAAATCTCACAAATCTATTGCCTGTGTTAAACAATTAGTGCTACAGCTTTGTTCCTGGTGAGAGGAGGAGCATGGGAACACTGACTCCTGACTCTCACTCATTGGTCAGTGTATAATGGAACTTCCCTGACTGGTCTGGTTTTGTACTACTGTGCATCTAGCTTTCTTGCACTAAGTTGCTGTATATGCTATCCAGTGTTTTTACCAGGGGAAGGCTACAACAATCCTACAAACCTATACAAGATTTTGGACAAAAATGCTGATCACCAAAGAGCCTGCTACCTGCTTTTTAGAAAAAGGTTGAGATTAATGCTAATATTATGCTTCTGGTGAGAGTAGGAGCAAAGAAACGGATTCTTAGCTGACCATAGCAGTGCTCCATCTGAGCGCAACTGCAGCAAGACCAGCATTAGTAGCAGCCACCAGGCAACTCTCAACGATTTATCATTCTTGGGCATACCTAATTCTGTCTTTTTCACTATGTACAGCTAGATTAGCTACAATTTCACCTAACTACAGAGTATTACTATACATATTTCATCCATAAATCTTCAGGGCCTTCTAAAGTAGTTGCCATCCAATCCTCAAGTATAAAAAACGTCCCTTGTCCTCCACTCTCTGGTAACATGGTTCAACAGTCTGCACTCAGCCCATCTGTACCCAGCCTGATTGAATTAGGTGTTCTAAGGCAGTGTAGCAACTGCCCTATGCTTGCTGATTGTTCACTGCCCCTACTTATTGACTGTACAATCTGCAAGAGATGTAAATATTGGAGGCAAACCTCTCGCATCAGTCCACTATCAGTAAGCATCATATACCCAAGAACACCACTAAGCCTGTAACTTACGTTAAGACTGTAAAGAAAAAACTGTGAAAGCCTCCTAGAGCACACAGTAAAATATCTCATCCTTAAGCACATTGGTCAACACATACTCCTTCTCCACTCACACATACTGCAATGTCACACTATCACCCGAGAGTCTCCAGGAAAGAAGGCCTAAGACTGCAAGGCCCACTAGGTCTGTTGTCACACAGGGAAATGTCTTATTCATATGTGACTCTACAGTTAGACAGACTCCACACCTACTGGAATGGACAAGAACAGAGTGACTAAGCTGCTTGTCCAATGCCAGGATCCATGATATCACAAGGGCTTTAAGGTCTCTTAAACCAGACATATGTAACTATGACCCATATAGGACTGAATGACTTGAGGCATTCCACCCAGAGGGACCTGCAGACAGACAGTGTGAAACTTACTATACATGTGCTACAGGCAGGAAAGACATCAGATTTTAGCAGTATCATGCCTTTACCAAGAAAAAAGGCCGAGATGCAAAGACAAGATAACTGGCTTTAGCAATTGGCTATGTAGTTGGTGTCATTTTACTGGCATCCAGTATGTTTCAACCTGGGACGAGATGGTAGATGATACTTCCTATTTCATCAGGGACAGCTTATACCTTTCACACCAAGGAATCTGCATATTAGCTAAAGCCTATGCTGTCCCTATAGTTCCTTTTGTACGCAGTCTCTTCCTATTTGACATTCCTACATAGTAAACTCATACCCAAATTCAGACATCATCATAGTGGCACTACTCGGTGCTTGAAGTCTATCTACAGAAAGATGCCAGAACTTGAGGCCATCCTGCAACTCATACACAATGATATACATACACTATTTCTGAGACATGTTTTCAGTGCAGTCGCAGTGGTTTCTCTCTACCAGTGTTTAGTGTCTACTTTGCCTTTAGGCATTTGGATATCTCTGGGGGAGTAATCTGTATTTGTCAGAAGCACCAACACCCAACGTCAAACCACTCACAACCCTAAATTTGAGCTCCTGTAGGTCCAAATCACCCTTAGTAAATTCAATTATTATTACATTGACAACTACAGATCACTATCAATGTCCCCAAATATCATGAAAATGTCATTAACAACACTGAGGGATTAAATATCAAAGCAGACACCTTCTTGCTAGGGAAGCTAATTTACCCAAGCCCTAACTGGTACACAAACCTCTAAAAATGATATGCTCAGGGTTTCATAGAAAACTTGTAAAACTACTCACTAAAGGCTGCAATATCCTTGACCTAGCCCTCATATGTACCCAAACATGCATCTCCAGATCCTTGGTTGTCTGACTACAGGTCAGTCGTCTTCTTAGTCAGTCTTCATGGTATTCTACCACAAAATAAAATCATCTTTATGGACTTCTCCAGAGCAAACCTAGGTTAACTTGTAAAAGACGTACACAGAATTCCCATTAATCCCCACAAATGAGCCCAGCTAAGAGGGCTACCACATTAACCTCCAATTTTTACCAGCATCTAAACAGCTGCATAGAAAAGTCTGTATTCATCCAGTCAAAACATAATGGTGACATTCAGGAATACACATCCCTGATGGAAGTATTGTATTAATAAACTGCATAACAAAAGAAGGAAAATAATGAGAAGTAAGCAATCCCATCCCTCTACCTGAAGATCACAATGAAATATGTGTACAGAAGAAGAAGGATTTAAGGTTGCTCAGAGGAAACTACAAATCTTTCTTCAGTTATGACAGGAAGCTAAAAAATAATATTCAACAACACATGAAGTTCATCCCTAATAATATCTCACACACAAACTCCAAGGATGCAGTCAATATATTAGCAAACAAATTTAGTACCAACTTTAAACCACCTGCCCACTTTGTTGTGTCCACTGACCCTAAGAATTCAGTTTCCCCTGTAATCACCTTGTGACAAAAGTCTTAGAATCCACGTCAAAGGCTAAAAATGTTTCCTTCGGACCAGATAACTTAACAGGCTGTATTCCTATCAGTGCTAAATAAACACTACCTGAACCTATATTCATGCTGTTCAACCTCAGCCTATCCACAGGATGTCCCTGAAGCCTTGAGAATAGCCATGGTGACTCCTCTACACAAGGAAGATGTCTCTAGGGAACCATGTAATTCTAGGCCCATCAGCCTTACCAGATGCATTTACACAGCTATACATCTTATCAGAGTAGAACTCATTTATACAAATACAGGCAACATAACTGATCTAGACCCATCTCATTCTGGTTTTGTAAAGGGCAGATATTGTCCCCTGAACCTAGTAAACTTCTTTGAAAAGGTTACAGAGGCTGTACACAGTGGTGATTCTTTGCGCACTTTTTATCTGGACTTTTGAGACCATCTGCAATGCTGGTATAAACAAATTAGAAAGATTTAATGCAAACCATGGTTTATTCTGCTGGATGTCAATCTGGCCATCCAATAGGTCCCAGTTAGTGACAGTTGCTGGCATCCCCTCTGAATATAAAATTGAAACTAGTGGAAAACCATGCCCCCTCTCCTAGTTGGGATTTATTTTGTATACAAATCCAAGCATATTGCTCAAGAAAAAAGCTCCCAATGATTTTTACCCAAACAAAATTAAAAGCCTTAAATCCTTCAACTATCCCAATAGATTAGCGCAACTCTGCTTATACTCAGTAGCCCACTGCATGCTTTGAGATGACCTGTGTCTCACTTTTGGAGCTATGAATGTCTCAGCCCCATCTTATCTCATATTTCTTCACAAAACCAGTGGCTCTATAGACACTTGCACTAGGGACCCAAATTTACACCAACATATAAATAGGATTCAGAGGAAGGAATAGGCTCCTGACTCAATGTATTATCAGCCTGTGTGATAAATAACTACAAGTCAAGTAAAGTACTATAATGTCTGTCTTTAAGGCAAGTCTTGATGACTGGAAGGATGGACAAATGTATGCCAAGATTATCATGTACAGCACCTGCTTGATTTCATAGGTGGGCAAAATTAACTACTCAAAGTGTGACAAGAACTTTTAAGTGTGTCTTCTTAAAGATGCATGTGATCCCCTGTGATTGCTTTTCTAGTAATGTTCCTATGAGCCCTATCAATATAAACCCTCAGCTGACACTGGAGCCAAAATAGGAGTGTTAAGAGGGCCAAACTAAGAACTGGCGTATTTGTAATAAAAATGTTTATACCTATGAAAGACAATCTTCAAGGTTTATGTTCTAGGACAGAAGCACAACAATAACTACAGACCCAAGATAACCCTATATTCTTACAAAGATTAACCTCAGAAATACTCTTCCCATATAAGAGACTGAGTTATGTTAGTAAAACCCAAAACTGACTCAAGCCAAAACAGAACTGGTGGAGTACACCAAATTCCAGTGTTGGGGAAATAAATAAAAATCTTCTGGCGCCTAAGAGTTTGATATCTCCTGTTTTACAACTTTATCCTGCAAGCAGTATTCTTTTTAATAATTAAAGAGGTCATTATGTTTTTAGTGTCCATAGTACCCTTAACACAACTTCTTAAAACTACTTTTGGCATTTGTGCCCAACTTTAATAAACTGAAACTGAGTTTTTGGGGCTGAGCGGCACTTTAGCTACAGTGTGGATCTCACATCCTAAGATTTTGCGCCCAGACAGCCATCACCTTCACCCCACCCTAGGTGCAGCTTCAGAAGCAATAGGCGCTACCACAGTCCAGAAATAACTTTTTTGGCAACCACTATTGGTAAGATACATACAATGTCTATTGAGTAAATCAGGCATTACAATAATATTCTTAGAGTAGGAGACCAGAGTACAGAAATCATGTTTCAATGGAACACTAAAGAAAAAGCGTATCTGTGCAACAATAATCTTACAGTAAGAAAATGGCAAGCCCAGAGGGAAAGGGGAACAGATGAGCTCAATTTTCTAATACTGACCTTGAAAACAAAAATAGTGCAGTTGGACGTGACCAGAAGAGATTAACTGAAAATAGACATCTTAAACAGAAATACTCAAATTCACCTAAAACTTTAAAAAATTAAAAATATCAGCAGGGCCATTTACATATGTGACTGAAACTTACACATGGCAGAGATCTGGCGAGGGCTTCTTCCATGCACAGGATAATGGATAAATGAAAGGAGCTCAGGATCACCGATACTTACAATACTATTGATCTCTGATGTTCTTAAGAAACTTGACCTTACTTTCCATGGTAGTTTTTAACCCTTATATTTTGCACACTAACAACACAGAGGTGGGCAAAGGATACGTTGGGACATTTGTTGACCTTATCCATGAAGGACATGGGTGCTAAACCATGGACAAATTTGCAGTAATCAAGAAAGAGAAGTACTGTGTGTGGAATGGAAGATAGTGCTATAGACTCGGTATTTTCTGGGATACATACCTATCCATTCGACATGTTCTATTTATGCTGTAAAATAGACATAGATCCCCTGAGAGGGTGCTCATGATACCACTGGTCTTATGAATGTGTAACAGGTCTGACAGGATGGGGCCTGCTTAGTCTCTACAAGCGAGGCAGAGGTTGCCTCTTAGTAGCTTGTATGATGAGAGGGACAAGGCTTTGAGATAGTTTTTGTGATTTAGGTCGTTGATTTTTTTTAGTGTGAAAGCACTGTGGTTTCTTTACTTGTTAGAAGTATTTGGGAAGGTACATATCAAATAAGGTATTATGTTCAATGATCAGCCTGATGAGCTCTGAGTACAGCGAAATGATTACATCCCTGGATGCCATACTTTTATAGCTGGGAGCATTTCAGGCACTGAACTAAAAAAAAACTCCTATTGACCTCGAGTATTACAGGTACTGAACGATGGTCTAGTCCTCCATGTTAGAAATGATATACTTCCCTTAATGACATTTGTGTAGGACCACGTCCGTATTTCTCTAGCTACAGGACTTGAGGCCTGCAGGACTATAGCAATAGTTCAATCACATCAAGCTTCTTCTATTTATCCAAAATGTATTTATTTATTTTATTTTACATTTCTTGACTGGGCTAGTCTAACTGGATATATGTCTATTTTCAGCAGAGGCCCAAGGAGAAAAGCTCCAAGCATAGGCAGTGACATATCATATATTACATGCAAATAAGAAACAGAATATAAAGTTAAAATGGCCTTGTTTTACAGATGTACAGACATTATAATTTATGTCTAGTACAGTGGAGGATAGCATATTTAGAGTAAGAATACTCTTACAGAGTACTAAGAAGGAAATCTTGTTAAATACTAGTTAGAGGTTACGTTACTGGTTAACCCAGGTAAATGTAATAGAACAACAGAACAGAGAAGTCTAGGGAGAGTAAGATGGGGATTGAGATATTAGTCAGGGTTAGAGCAGGGACACAGCCAGTGTGAATTAAGGTATCCTTTAAGGTATTTTTTGAAAAGCAGTGTGGAAGAAAGAGATGCAAGTTCCCTTGGAAGCAGGTTCCAGGTTTTTCCCACTGTGTTGGTGAATAGTGAGTCCCCTGCCTGGTTGTTTGATTTAATAGTGGAAACTAGAAGCTTATTAGCTGAGCATAGTGTTGGCAGATTTTTATACTGGCTAATCAGATTAGTGAGGATTGGGGTATACTTGTGGCAAAGGATCTTTTGGGTGATGGTATTGTTGATCAAGTAGGTGGTTCTGCAGTTCTAACCATCCTAGTTGTTTGAGGTTGTTGACAGTGGGGGGTTCTGAAAGGGGTACCAGTGGCAAATCTGGCAATGTTGTTATAGCTGGCTGCAAGCTTGCTAAGGTTGGTATAAATGGCAGAAGCATAGAACAGGGTAGAGATAAGGTGGGTCTGGGCAATAGTAGTTCTAGCTTCCGGTGTAAGGAAGGGTTTGATTCTATAAAGGGAGCCTAATTTTCTGTTGACAGATTTTATAGTAGTATTAACATGATCATAGCTAAGGTTGTGATCTACTGTAATTCCTAGGAGTCGGGTTGTAGTGTCTGGCTAGTTCCATTGTTGGAGGCTACTGTGAAGTGAAATTGTGGTGACTTTTGGGTAGGAGCAAAAAGCAATAATTTTGTTTTTTGGGGGGTTAAATATGATATAAATATTTTTATGAATGGGGGTATTTAAATGAGGGTAAAAATGTACTGGTTGTTTACACACTTGAAAAAGCCCTGCAATTGAGTCAGGGTGAAAGCGCTTGTGATATTTAACTTTTAATAAAGCTCCATTGGACTACCATCCTTGCTTGGCGCCTGGACCGTTTTTCTTGGGATTTGCTACTTAATTTACGGTCTTTGTCTGTTTTTTCATTATTTCTTAAGTAGGTGATGGTTAACCATGTCGAAAGCTTTTGAAAGGTCAATAAATAGAGCAGAAGAAAGAGTTTTTGTTACAATGTTTGTTTATACAGTCAGAAAAAGATAGCAGGGCAGTGGTGGTACTATGAAATGGCCTGAAACCATGCTGACAGTTGGCAAGTAAGTCATTATGCAGAAGGTGGTCAAGTAGTTGTTGATGGATGCATTTTTCCATTATTTTAGCTATTGGAGAGAGTAAGGCAATTGGTCGAAAGTTAGAAATCTCAGTACAAGTACCACCCTTATGTAGAGGGATGATATGGGAGACTTTCCAGATGGAAGGGATTGTGCTTTCTGTAATTGTTCTATTTATAAGGATGGAAATTGGATAGGCAATGGCTTTAGCTGCTATTTGCAGGTATTCGTCTGATAGACAGTCAGCTGAAGGGGTGCATGGTTTGAGTTTTTGAAGGAGGGTGCAGACAATGGATGCAGGTATGGCTTGTATATGAAAAGAGGGAACTGGGCTGTTTGTGGTGACTAATGGGTTAGTGCTGACAGGGGGTATTGTTTTAGCTAGAGTTTGAATGGTTTCAATGAAGTAGTTGTTAAAGGCATCAGCAATTTGCTTAGAGTTATTATGGGAGATACCTGATGGGGCAGGAGTTTTAGAGTGCCCTGGCTGAAGTAGTTTGTTAATGCCTGACCAGAACTTTTGTGTTTTTGCTGGTGGGTTTGTTGGAGGTGAAGGTAATAGTTTTTTTTATCGAGCAGAATTTCTTTTTTGGTGGCATTTCTTAGCTGTTTAAAGTAAAGGTGGTCTGATGGGTTTTTGGAGGATCTCCATTTGGCCCAGATTTTATTACATAGAAGGATATTTTGCCTGTTTTTTTTTTTTTAGTGAGCCAAGGTGCAATTTTGGTTCTTATTTGGATAGAGCGAGAGTGGGCATGGTATTCTAGGATTTGTAGGAATTTTGTATTAAAGTAGGACACCGCTTCATCAAGCTGAAGATGGTGTAGTGGTGACCTGTCACATGCCTTAAGTTCATTCTGGAAGCTCTCTGGATAAAAGTGTTTTTTTTAGAGCGTGAGGTTTTGAAGTTATTTGAGTTGGGGCTGTGGGTTTTTTGTTTAATTATGTAGGTTAGAGCGTGGTCACTAATGTCATCTGGAAGGGTACCTGGTTTATATTTGTCAGGATGACTGTTGATAAGGATCCAATCTAGGATGGATTCCTTACTGCCTGGTTTGTGAAATCTAGTAGGGGTGGTTATTATTTGGGAAAAGCCATATAGATTTATGTGGGCGATAGAATTAGGGGAGTTACAGGTGGCCTAGTCTACATTAAAGTCACCTAGCACTATGGTTTCCTGAGGTAGGTGAATAGAGAGGCAACTAAGGATGTTTTCAAGAATATTGATATTATTTCCAGGGGGAAGATAGGAGCAAATTAAGTAAATAGATTTACAGTTGCTAATTTGAAGTTTGGCAATAAGGGTTTCCGCATTGGTATCTAAGGGTAGGAACACATTGAAGGATGTAACCTGAAGTTCTGTTTTATAGAGAATGGCTACACCTCCACCTTTTTGGCTTTGGGGTCACATCTCCGGATGTTATATCCAGGAGGGGTAATTTCATGGTCATGAGTTGAGGGCTTTAGCCAAGTTTCTGTAATACATCTGTATTCTGTAATTCTGTGAATGGAAGGACTCATGTTCGGGTCTCTGTTACCCACAGAAGGTGAAACCAAGAACAGAGACAAAACCCAGAGCAAAGGGAAAAGGTAGTTAGCAGGAGGGAGGGATGTTAAGAAGACAATGAACCTGGTTTCTTACATTTATCACTGTGGTAAGTACTTAACTTTCATATGTTTTAGGACTTGTCTATCTTCCTGTACCTATAGGACAATGTCCCAAGCATAATCTATAGCAGGGAGACTAATACTAATTACTCATTTAAAATGTGGCAGGAAAGAACTTGGAAACCTCTGTCACCAAGCAAATCCACTCCACATACAGTAGCACTCAGAATGATTGTAAGAGCTAACAATCCAAAAACTCAGATTACCACAAGAACAACACATCTTGTACTGCAGAGGAAAGGAGAAAATCAGAGTAGAATTAAGCAGGAGTCAGTTAAAGTACCCTATATCCTGGAGTCATGAGAATGCTTAGGAAACATACTAAGGAATGAATGTCAAAAACCTAGACATGGGAATGTGTGTGGAGAGGCACCAGTAGAAGGGAGACATCTATTAAACCTAAAAGCTTCTTGCAGGTACTATGCCATAGGCAGCTGGAAGAGTAAAGAAAAGACTGGGAAAAGACAACAAACTAACAGAGAATTCACACTGGCAAGGTTACATTATGTTCCTTAAATGTAGAAAAAGGACAAAAGGATACCAGGGACAGTAACTTCACAACGTATCAGCAAAAACTGAAGGTTCACTTGCTGGAGGATATCCCGAACTGGAAAAGCAAAACAAAAAATGTGAGGAAGACAACTGTGGCTAGCGAGAAGGGAAATAGGAAGGAGTTTGCTAAAACTATACCCTCAATGAGGCACCTTGATGGAAGAGGTATATGGGGGTGGGGGATGAATCTGCCAAATATGATATCTAAATTACTCTTCCAAATATCAAAGAATTCTTGGTTGGTAGACCAGAAGTGGATAGAGACTACACTGCTGAGACAAAGAGAAGTGCATGCTACCCCAAGAAAGGGTAAATTAAAAGTGTGTGTATGTGTGTTGGGGGGGGGGTTCCAACAGCATTTGACAACAGACAGAAACCAGAACAATAAGCACACACTAAATAGTGGCCGTGAAAGAAAGCAATGTAGGCCATATTATAAATGCATACTAGAAATGAGCAAGAGTTAGATCTAGCAGGTTATTCTCTTGAAGTATTAGGATCAAATTCCTTAAAGACTGAAAGGAATATCACTATAAAGTTACCAACACATGCTGAGATATGTAATTAGGCCAGGAGTCCATAATGTTAGTCTGGAGTGCATTGACACAGGGACCATGGCAACTGAATATGAATATGTACCTGAGGAGGTGCAAGCAGAAACAAGAGCAAGTATTTGGGGAAATAAAGAGAAAAAGTCTCGAGTCTCTTGGTGGAGTAACATTTGCACTAAACTTATTTACGATATTAGCTATTTCCTTCAGGCCATAGAAAGTATTACTGTGGACTAGCTCCAAACACTATTGGGTGTTAGTTCTTAACTTCCTGAGATAGCTATAGAATGATTTGCAGTTATTTCTGGTTTTAGTGGCTATTTTATGTTCATACTCAGCTTTCAGTTTCCTAACGTTTCTCTTAAACTCTCTGTTAGCTTGCTTAAGTGTGATCGTAATGTAGGCAGACTTCTTATAAGCATTAAGAAGTTTCCTTCTTGTTATATAATTTATTTATATGGGTATTTCATCACTGGGGCTTGTTTTTAAACTTCTCAATATAATTGTTGCAAATACAGACTGCCTTATCAATACAACTACTTAAGTAGGAGTAGCAGTCAGAGGCATATGTAGCAGCTTTAGCAATAGGATCCTTCAGAGGAGGATTACAGCAAAATTTATTTAAGTCATCACATAACCGAAGGAGGTCTGCTTTTGAGAAGTCCTTAAACATGCTGTTTACAGGGGAGGTACCACCAGTTTTAAAGGAAAAGGTCACCAAATTATGTTCTGATTTAACAATACATGATGATACATAAGGAGCTGTGCAAGAAGTGGCCATATTTGTGAGGACTAGATGCGGGATATAAGGGCCCCCTAGTAGGATGGTTAAATGTTTGAGAGAGAGATTTAGTATTTATGTCAAGGAAGAACTTGTTATATCAACCATTGGCAGTGTAGGTTTGCCAGTTTACTGATGGACAGCTGAAGTCCTCCAGTAGAAAGTTCTAGGTTTAATGGGAATTTCAGCCAATGTGTTACGATATCATGCACAGAATATGACATAGTGGGTCCTCCAGTAGAAAGTTCTACATTTAATGGGAATTTCAACCAATGTGTTATGATATCATGCTCAGAAGGTGACATAGTGGATGTTGTATAAGCTACCTGTTAAGCGGTATTCTTGTTTATTGTGATTTAGATTTCTAGGAATTCACATGTGATGTCAGCAAGAATCTGTCATGAGGTGATGATATACTTGACAAATTCTGATATTCTCCTACAATTGCCAGAGGGTCTGAATAGGTGATAGGCATTACACCCATGAACAGAGGGTGTGCTTTCATTACTCTGAAACCATGTTTCTGTAACCATACATATATGAATGTGTTCAAGGTGCAGGAGAGCCTTAACTTTGGGCATTTCTTTATTAAGACTTTGTTACTAATTTTATAAACAACAAGAAACTATCTTAACTTGCAACATTTACTGTATATACTGTTGATAATCAATATCTTGTTATTGTATTAAAGCCAACAACCTGTAATGTTGTTTACTATTGTTGCAACTTTGTATCTCTATTTATCATGTACATGATGTGGAGCTTTTCTCCCCGGGCATCCGCTGAAAAAGGACCTGCGTCCAGTCGGAATTTCCCGGTAAACAAATGTAAATAAATAAATAAATAAGACTCCTAGCAATGAGTAGAGCCACATTAGTGTGTTTCATATCAGAATGTACTAAGTTGTAATGTCCATCAGATGGACTCTGCCTAAAAAGCATTATGGAGACAGCAACTGCTTTAGCGAGATTGTGAAAGCCTTGGTAAGAGAGGTGCAGACCATCCCTGTCAAAACTGGAAGGCTTTACAGCCATCCCATGGTGACACATACTGGATCCCCTAGAATGACAACTACATAGCTAATTATGAATGCCAATTATCTTGTCTTTGAATCTAAGCATCATTCTGGGTGATGGCAAAATGCCACTCAAGACCAGTGTCCTTCCTATCTCAGACACATGCATAGCAACCATTCTCATATCTTTCAGTATGTTCCTGTGGGTACAGTGTCTAAGATAGCTCTTCACATGGCAGTGAACTATCAGGTCATAATCATAATAGTCAGGATGGAGGGCTCTAAGATACCTAGTTACATCCTGGATTCTGGATCCCAAAAGACAGCTGTCACCCTATGCATATCTATCTTGGTGAGTCTGGTGTAAATATGGCTTTCAATAGAGTCGCCTATTGCTAAAACATTACCATTGTTTGATGTAGTCTCAATGGGCCGCAAGGGTTTGACGTCTGTGCTCTTGTGACTCTCAGATGTATGCCTCTTAGGTGTGCATGTGAAGGGTAAAGGTGGATGTGCTGCTGTAACTACTAATATGTAAGGTTTCTCAATCTTTAGCCTGGGAGACTTGGGCAGTGTTCTCTTAACAGCAGCAGCATGCATTGACTTAGTGGATGTGCTCTGAGCATCCTCATCATGATTCACTGGATCCTAATGGATTCAATCTAGAGAGTTCTCAGCTAAGGTACCACTGACTTACAGCTTGAAGACTCAAGAGACCACTGCCCAGGATCAGGCCTGTTATGAACATGCTCCAACCAGCATGTTAAAGGATGGGTGGTGCTTAAACCCTAGGATGCACTTCTTATGGTGGCAGGCAGGGGGAATGTCACCTCCAGGAAGTTCTTCTTCCACTGATGCTGAAAACAAGAAACCAGTACCCCAACAAAAAAGACCAGTCTCAACAGACACATGTTCTAAAGGCCACATCAAAAATGGACTTGACTCTAGAAAGGTCAGACCAGGGTATAACCTTTCTGATGGTATTTTAGCTAAAATATGGGGTGTTGTGTATGTGCTAGACCCCATGCAAGAAATTCATCTGCAGCCTTCCTCCTGGTATTAAAGTAGCTTAGGAACTTCTTGCTCATACATGTATGCTGGCAGATTTGAACTGCTGACAAGCGTGTCAGTGTTCTTCTCACGCAGTAGGGAGAATACTGCTGAAGGTCTTAGTCTGTGACTTATCAGCCACACGGATACCTTGCAGGCTTCACTTCTTTAGGCATCAAACATATGAACTTCTCACTGACATGACCACAGCTGAGATCGGTATTCTGCAAACAGCAGAATATAGATGGCAGACTCAGGGAGCTTGACACACACAGTTAATGCAGCTTGTGGTATCTCTCTGCATATGCTGACATAGGATACTTGAACCATTTAATACAGGTGCCTAGGGACAGAAAAGGAATGCTGAATCTGGAGTCAAAGAGAGGATAAATCCAGTTGTAGATCCACTAATCAGGTTCCACAATATTCTGCCTCTGTGGTGATGAGTAATGAGATCAGCACTTAGCATACTGACAAACGGAGTCACAAGAAGTAATGCTCACACAGTTTGTGACATGAATAATATTCACTGAAAAAGTAATCGGTGGCTGACTCTGAAAAAGAGCCCACTGTGACAACTACAGCTTGGTATCAGAATAAAACCAGGCTAGTGAAGAGTGGAACAGGTACATAAACCATCTTTAGCCTGCTAGTTCCATATGGACTGCACCACTATTCTGCCACATCAAAGTTCCTAGTAGTGGTTGCAAGGTGGTTCCCTTGGTTGTGTATGTGACCATATCTTGCATAACAAACCTAATGCCACTCTCTCAAACTAATGCATGGAAAGTGTAAAAACAAGGGGAACTTGTTATACAGCAAGAAAAATGGTATGAAATTGTCATGATGGATTAGAATGGTCTACGTCTGACATCATACACTGCCAGAAGCAGCAAAAGTACAAATATAGTGGGCATTCCTACTCATGACTTTATAGAACTGTAAAGAGGCAATAAAAAAAAATATCAGAAGGGTATCCTGGACACTATTTACTGAATGGTACCATGCAGTAGAAGTGCACACTGCAAGACAGAATGAACAAACACCCAGCAGGTTATATACATTAAAAGTCATGTCATGACTGCTTTGAAAGGAAAAAAATGCTGCAGATTATACCCCCAAGCTTGGTACCCAGTCTAATTCTATACAGCATCCTAAGAACTCCAATAACTTTTTAGATACAATGTCACTTACTGCAGCATAGATAAATTAAGACTGCGGACATGGGCTAAATAAGCTTTGTATGATAACATCTTAGGCTATACAGGTACTACTCCATTATTTTTAATATCCTGAAGAAAAAAAAAACATGCAGTCTGACACTTCTGTATGCACACAGGCATACAGCATGTTGGATTTCTGCTTGAAGGCACAGACTGTACAGATGTGTGCTAGAACTCTTCTGCTTACCCTTTCACAATGTTGAAATGTTTTGCCAGAAATGGGTGCTTCCAGCAGCTTGCACCAAATCTCAGCCGACAAGTCTTGAAGCATGCAGTGCAGTTACTACAATGCAAAGCAGTCTTCTTTTGGCTTTTCCTGGTTAGGGTTCGCCACAGCAGAACTCTGGTCTGCTAATGATTGGTACTGGATTTTATGGTGCCAAGTTGCCAGCCCGATGCCCAACCTTCAAAGAAGGCACACCCATTCACGCACCTACCTGCATGTCTTTAAACGTCATACGATGCGGGGAGGACATGCAGACTCCACACAGAAGGCGCTCCAGCCGAGAATCAAAGGGGAGAACCTCTTGCTATGAGGCAACAACGCTAACCACTGCACCACCGCAGCAAAGCAGATAGTTATTTTTTTTGTTCTGTACAAAATTTGGGTGTGGTAAAGGTGGGTTAAATAAAATTCTACTTAAGCATAGTTAATTAACATCCATTTTAGTTTTGTAACTGTAGTGAGAGGAAAGGATCGTGAAGGAAAGAGAGGTCGGGTATAATGTTCTTTCTGTGCCTTGACAAATGTATGCCATTATAAAAACAAAACAATGGATGAACTGTTGAGTCCTCTGTCTGTTACAATGCCCTTGGTTTACTTATTTAACATTTTCATTAGTTATTTCCACATTCCAATTTTAAGGAAACAGTCTTGGAATAGAACAGGATCGTTTAGCATTTTTTTTTAAATAAGGGTCTTTGTTTAGCTGTAAAAGTATTTTTAATTTTTTATGAAAAAAAAAGTACAACTTTGGTATCCTTGATGCTCCTGTGCAGGCTAGTACAATTGCCAATGTTATATTTAGACACTGATAAGTGATATGACTGCTGTTACATACATTATATTACCTATCTACAACAGCTCATGAAGCAGTCTGAGAACATAAGTATTGTAAATCATAAACGGTTTACATTTTGCTGGATAAGGTTTCATACAAAAATTATCCTGTAAATACACTCCTGCTTGGCTGATCCTCACTCCAAATCCAAACAAAATACAGTATGCTGAGTTTAAAAAGGTTAAAAACAAAGACTAAACCTTAAACGTTTGATTAAAAATCAAAAGGTATCCATTACTTACTCAAGTTTTTAATAAAGGATAAACCTGAGATCTCTGAAGCTTAAAATCCAGACCTGATATACCAAGTATCTCACCAGTGCAAAGGCCCACAGGCTTGCACCTGAACAGCTGATCTTGCAATAGGATTGCGGGAGCAGAGTAAAGCAGCTAAATGGTCACAGACTCCACGGATTTTCACAGAACATTTAGTGGGAGCTGCAATGCATTAAGTGACTGCCACTGCCATAAGCAGTTCCACTACAACTCATAAGACTTGGTGCCATTTATCAATGACTGAGGTACTGTGAGCTTAACATTACACCTGTAACCACTACATGAATAAACAAGGTTGTCATTTGGAGGTTAGTATATGCTCACATTTAATTAGCATTGATTTGTCACTCAGGTATAAAAAAAGGCTATTAATTCTCTAACACACATGTACATGTGTGTGCACATAAACTGCTCACCTCATAATCATTGAGCATTATTGTACTTTCATCAAGACAGGGAAGCTTAATTCCAGGATTATTCATGTCAAGTGAGCGAAAGATGAAAAACTAAAGCATGGCCCTAAACAATAGAACTTTTATTCCAGTATAATTAGACTGGAAACCTATTGCCCAGGATTATAATTAGTGGCTAACATATTAAATGACCTTTAACATTTACCTTAAGCCCTGGGTATCTGGAAAACCAGTAAGGTTATGAATGCCATATTACTTTATTAAAGCAGTGTAGAGAATTTTAATGATTTCTAAATAGACAGCGGTCACTAACATATCCCCATTAAAATTAAAAAAAAAAAATCTAATAAAAATTTTAAAAGATTAAGATTTCAAATTTACCACCATCAAAGGTATTATCTAATTACTAAGTTCATTGAATGGGCCAAGTGAAATGGCTGGTGATATTAGTTACTAGCCACATGGGAATGCCCCAAGATTTATGCACAAATAGATTCTGCTTCTGTTGCAACACAGTAATTAAGAATTTGTCAGGGAAATTTGACCCTCTAGGGTAGAAATTACTTTGTAAAATAAGTATGGCAGAATGCTGGGCTTCTTACTGCACATAATTTAACTTGATTATTTATACATCAAAAGGCTGCCTGCAGTGACTGCAGTACAATATTTAAAGACTGCATTATAAGGAAAAAAAGGAGAAGACAGCAAGTTTTGTTCCCCCTACCTCACTTACCAAATCTATTTTAGAAAAGAGACAGACAGAAAGAATTTTCATAAAACATTTCATTTTGCATACAGATTGGTGGCTGGATTGAGCCTCTGAGTTTACTGCTGTCAAATTTAATTCATCTTTAATTCTTCAGGCCTAGCACACAAGAGCCTCCCAGCGCTGCCTGCAATTTTCAATGCTTACAGGTAGCACCTCAGATCGATAATGTGTCTTTATGAGAAATTACCGTTAACGTTATTGGGTATGCGTTTTGCTTTATAGGATAATGAGGTAATGAAATGCCAATTCAGTCATTAGGGGAAAGCTAACTGCTTAAATGAAACAGGTGACAGGCTAGCTAAAATAAAGTAGATGCGATAGTGTAAGCAGGAAAGTGTATAGTAAAGAGAATGAGACAGAGGAATTTAACTGTTCATAAGTATTCCATTATTGTATTAGTAAAAAAAGATCAAATACTAACTGATGCAGTACTTATCTACTTCATTATAATGCACAGGTCTGGATATCACTAAAAGGGAAAGCATTTAAAATGTTAGTTTTCCCAAGTCTCTTATGTTCCCTCTGTTTTAAACTCATCATGTATTCTAAAAAAAAACAGTGCAGTCCTAAAGCAGCATAAGACACAAGCAGTCCTAACAAGGACTCATAACATACTGTTCTGCATTATGATATACTGTACAAGGAAGTATGAAATATTTAAAGGCTTATAATCAGTCCACACCGATCAGCTGCCTTTGGCATAATCATCTAACAAAAGGGATATTTTTCAGCCCTTCTTGAGATTACTGAGAGGTAAATGCAGTAGTGAAGGCAACACAGTGACAGAGTAACACTTTCACCTCAAAGAAAGAGGTTTTGTGGTTCAGTTCTCAGCTGGGTTGCCTTCTGTGCACAGTATGCATATCCTCCTTGTGCTCAGTTGTTTTTTTTTATCCCCCTGAATACTCCGGTTTCTTTCTATGACTTAAAGTTACCCAGTATGTGGAACAGCAACTGTATAAAATTTGTGTGTCTCAGTAAAATGGAAGAAAGGCTTGACAAACTGCTTCTGCTTCCATTTCCTACTTGCCAAGTAAACATGGAGGATGATGTCTGCTGTTCAATGAGTTGCTTCTGGATCCCAATGCAACTCAACAGCAGTGGATTGATGGCAGCTCTGCAGTATGTGAATATTTAGGAAGACCACACTATCTGACCTAAATTAACTATGCAAGCTTGCAGTTTTATAGCTGGATGCATTCCAAAATAGAATGGGTGGAAGTGGCCACCAGACTACAGACCAAAGTCATGCACTAAGGGAACTAGCTATTGCTATAATGAGATGGCAATGTGTACCTTAGGCAAAAAAAGGTACACATACAGTTGTGTGCAGACAAGCAAATTGAGGGCAGAAGAGTGATGCACAGATTTCACTCTTACATTTCTGTACACTAAAGTGCAATTCTGTTTCTTTCTGTGATCTTGGCATTACTAAGTAGCAGGTATGATGAGGTGCAGCCTTTCATGTCTGGGGAACAGGGAGGCAAAGCACCCTTAAAAATAAACACTTATTGCTAAAGCTATTTTAAATATTCTCCGTTTATTTTTTTACAAGAGTGCACCTAAGGTTTGATATTTCCTGTGATGAACTTTACTGGTATAATCATTTATCATGGAGCCACACAAAAGTATAAGCACTCTGAGCTTAAGGATGCCATTCTGTCCTTAAGAAACCACATATCAGAATTGCACATTTTTCACACTACAAGATGTCGCCTTAAAAAAATAACAACTCACACCAAAATTGCATGGTTTTCCTGGTCTTGGGTAACAGAATAATACCTCACCATTCTTTAAAGGGCCACATATAGGTGTCTCACTTAGACATGGTGAAAAGAAAAGCTACCAATAAACTGACCAGTCTTCATAATCTATCAAAGACAATCAATTGCACATTCTCTAAGAATATCTACAAGACTCAGAATTGTGATTTATTACTGAATTATAGATTTTTGAAATACCATATCCATTTGTAAATTTTTCCCTAACCTACACTGCAGCAGCCCAAATGTAGTATATTTAAGAGACTGTTGTTGGTTGGGCACAGTTCCCATTAATAAAGTCTACAGGAGAGTACAGCCATCTTACATTCAGCATTTTTCTTTCTCATTTATATTTGAATTTGGACATTTTCCATACCTATTTTTTCAATATTCCCAGCGTACCTATTTTTTCAATATTCCCAGCGTTTTGTGATGGGGAGCATCAAGGAGTTCATAAGCATCTTGTTATAAAAAAAACATTTTTGATGTTCTCATATGCTGATAACTCCTATTTCACACAGCTAAATCAGACAAACACACCAAAAATGGTATGTAACAGTTCTTACCTGCCTACCAACTGCTTCCTTCTTATGGTACAAAGAAGGCCTCAGTGGAGTTCACACTTGATACCAGATGTTGACCAAGCATAGAAATATGTCATCCTTTAAGATTATGTTATAGTCAACTTTTAAGTAGAAGCTTTGTCTTTTGGGGGAATTATCTCTGTCAGCAACTCAAGTAGGTAGCCACTTCAGTGACTGGCTCTTTGTAAATTTAATACAGGCTGAACATCTTATACACTACAGTTTAGTGTCAGTGGCCGAGTGATGCACTCAAATGTAATATAAGAAAACAAATATCACATACTTGAATCTAAAAAATAAGAATGAATTAAATTATTTTACTGCTGTTACTCTATAAAAAGCCTTGTAATACTGGCTTGCAGAAGCATGCACAAACTGAAAACTATGTCTAGGTTGCAATATTTTACAACTCTGAAGATGGACTGATCATTAGCCAAATATTTGTACCATTAAAGTTCTGTAAAGTAGCACCTCAGTAAATTACAGTTATGTACTTACCATAACTTGGCATCTGTGTCATCTGTAGTCACCATTCATCATGTCAGGGTCTTGGATCAGATATCCGATCTGAGCCAGCATGCACAGACAAACAGCTTAGCTCAAGCTCCTCCCCTCCCATAATGCTCTGCTGTCCTCCAACCCCTCAGATTGAGTTTGCATAAGGAAAGAAGACAGACCAAAAACTACTAACAGCAAAATAGGACCGCAATAATCCAGCTAATCTCTCAGGAAGAGGGCTGGTGGGTAGGACCGTGATGAATGGTGACTACAGATAACACAGATGCCAAGTTATGGTAAGTACATAACTATAGATCTTATGTTATCTTAATCCCCATTCCTCACGTTAGGGTCAGAGTCCCCAGCTAATTAAATCCTGGGAGGCCTCAAGGGAGGACATGCCGAAGAACTGTGGAGCCAAATTAAGCCCTTCCTCTAGAAACCAAATCCAACTTATAGTGGAAAATGAACATGCGAGGAGAAGATCACATTGCTGCTGCACAAACATTATCTAAAGATTGACGATCTGCAAACGCAGTTGAGGTAGACACCGCTCTTGTGGAATGAGCCTTTACTGGTGCAGATAAAGGAACACCTTCTAAAGAGTAAATTAAGGAAATACATTGTAAAATCCAGTGGGAGACAGTGACGTTCAGAATTCCTCTGCCCTTTATATTCACAGAAAAGGCTACGAACAACTGGTCTGAATGTCTAAACTCCGAAGTCCTACGTATATAAAAATCAAGTTGACGATGAACATCCAAGGTGTGCAGGATATATTCCACTTTATTGGCATAGTTAGGGAAAAATACTGGCAGATGAATACATTGATTAAGATTAGCCACTGAAGCCACCTTGGGCATAAAGTATGGATCTGGTTTCAAACACAGACTGTACTTATGGAAAATTAAGAAGGGCGGCTTAATTGTAAGAGCTTGCAGCTCCAAAACTCTCTTCGTCAAAGTTACTGGCACCAAAAAGGCAGTCTTCCAGAAAAGGAATTTGATATCACAAGATGCCGCCCGTTCAAACGGTGGTTTTGTCAATGTCTGCAGCACCAATGTCAAATCCCATGGAGGGGATGGATGCTTCACAGGGGGCTGAAAAAAGAAAAACACCTTTTAAAAAGGCCTTGCAGAGGCAGGAAGAAAAGGTAGAATCATCACCAAGATGAAAATTTAAAATTGCTGCCAATTGAACCTTGATCATGGAGAAACCGGCCCCTTCCTTAAAAAGAGAAAGACCTCAGGAATGGAGGCTGAAAAGGGGTCCAGATTCTCATTCTTTCCCCAAATAGAAAATCTCTTCCATTTATTGGTATAAACCTTCATAGTGGAAAACCTCTAAGAAGCAAGGATAATATTCTTTACGGGTGAGGCTAGCAAGGACAGAGCCAAAATCACTGGAAGTGAACATACCATGCTATAACACGCAGGGGTCTGAAGGTTCGGGAGTGGAATCAGAGACGGATGAGATAAAAGATCTGAAATTGGATCGAGCACCCAGGGTGGGCTCAAGTGAGACCGTAGAAGGGGGAACCACACCTGCTGTGGCCAGAAGGGGGTAATGAGGATCAATTGTCTCTTGAGGCGTCTGTCTTTCTGAAGTACTCTGTGAATTAAAGGCAAAGGTGGAAAGCCATACATGAGACTCTGAGGCCAATTGTGAGTGAGCGCATCCATAGGGGATTCTCCCTCTGGGGGGATCATTGCAAAGAAATTGCTGCATTTGCGGTTGAGAGGAGATGCAAACAGATAGCTCGGGCACCCCCACCGATGGAAGATCTGTTGGGCCACCATTCAATTCAGGGATCAATCATGAGGGGTCAGAATAGTCCTGCTCAACATGCGGATGCTCCAGGAATATGCATTGAAATGAGAAAGCGCCCTGTGGACATCATTCATTCCCACACCCTAATGGCCTCATGACAAAACAGATAAGAACATGTGCCCCTTTACTTGTTTATATACCAAACAACTGCCATGTTGTCCGATAGAACTGCAGTCATTCCCAGAGGAAGGCAATCCTGAAAAGCTTGCAATGACAGAAGGACTGCTCATCTCCAGAACGTTGATGTGCAGTTTTGGTCTCTGATTGTGACCATGTCCCTTGGACCGTCTTCCCCAGGAAATGTCACCCCACCCTAGTAGGGAAGCGTCCGAGGTGACTGTGGCCATGGGAACTGGTGGAGAGAACGACCTGCCTGCTACAAGGTCTGGTGAACGAATCCACCATGAAAGATGCTTTCAACACACTGGGGTGAGACAAATGGTGAATGACAGGGAATGCAGAAACGCTGACCATTGAACTGCAAAGGTCCACTGAAGAACTCTCATGTGGTACCGAGCCATCGGAACTAAGTAAATGGCAGCCGCCATGGACCCTAGAACCCTGAGAATGTGTGAAGCCGGAGGACATGTTTACTCCAGCAGAACTTGAACCTGGACATGAATCAACGACACCCGGTGAAGAGGAAGGGCTGCAATCTGCATGAGTGCCTATGAACTCCAGACGTCTGATAAGAATCAAGGAGGATTTGGCTATGTTCATCATAATTCCCAACTGATGGAACAGGGAAAGTAAGGTATGAATGTTGTCCGATAGTTGATGCATTGTAGGGGCCATTAGGAGCCAATCATCCAAATAGGGAAATACCTGGATTCCCTGCAGCTGGAGATGAGCTGCCACCACTGCCATGCATTTGGTGAACACCAGGGGTGCTGAAGTGAGGCCAAAGGGCAGGGCCCTGAACTGAAAATGATCAGCTCCCAAGCGAAAGCGGATAAACCTCCTGGACTGCCAAGACACCTTTATATGGAAGTACATGTCCTGGAGGTCCACTCAGCACATCCAGTTGTTGCTGTGTAAAAAAGGTACAATCGACTGCACAGTGACCATCCAAAACTTTGACTTCTGTATGAACAGGTTCATGCAACTGAGGTCCAGAATAGGACATAGGTCCCCTGTATTCTTTGGAACTAAAAAGAAGTGGGAATAAGTTCTGGATCCTCTCAGCCCTGTGGGGAGCTCTTGGATGGCTCTTTTCTGAAGAAGGTTTGTAACCACCTGTTGGGCCAACTCTTTCTGACTAGGTGGCACATCCGGAAGAGTTCTGGATTTCGAGGGAACTTCCGAAAAGGGAATGCAATAGCCCCTGGATATAACTGTTAGCACCCACTGATCATTTGTAAGGCTTGCCCAGGCTAGAGGGTGCAAAGATAACTGATCCCCGACTACCTCCAGGGAAGGACAGTCGGGCTACGTCTCAGGGATGCTGAAAAGGTTTCTCAGAGAATGGCTCCCTGGAACCTTGATTCTGTGGGCCTTCTCTGCCCCTATGGCAATATCTACCATTGAAACCTCTTCCCCATCCCCTGGAAGAGGAATTATCCTGAACATCCTGGAAGAAATACTGTGCCTTCCGAAACCACAGTTTCTTACTCCCCTTCTGTGTATAAAAAAGGACCTCTGAGGGGCAGAAAACCTGATCCCAACAGCCGACAATGTCTTCCCTTCCTGTTCACTGTGGGTCAATGTCTCTTTCATGCTGGGACCAAAGAGAGTGGAACCATCAAAGGGGGCATTGATAAACGATGTCTTGAAGGTCTCTGCAAACCCGCTTAGGCACTGCCAGGCATGACACCTAATGGAGACTTCTGAACCCGCCACCCGTATGGACCCTTCCGCAGCACTGGAAATTAGCCTCATGGATGAATTTGCAACTGAATAAAGGGTGGACAGCTTAGCAGAAATCACCTTAAATTCCCCCTCAGACAAGGACCCAGAGAGGGAAGTTGACCATTCCTTTATCAAATCCCTCTGTAGATGGGTGAAATGTGCAAGATAATTTAAGGCTTGCAGGCTAAAGGAAGCCAAAGATAATGCCTACTTTCCAAATCGGTCCAGAGCTCTCGATTCGCGATTGGGAGGGTGGACAGAAGAACTCTGCTCTGCCACATCCTTTCTGGTGGCAGCAGCCACCACAATAGCATCAACCGAGACCGCCTTGGACCAAAAGGTTTTATCTGCTGGAGGACAGAAATTTGTCCATTTTCCTAGGCACTGGTTCCTCTGTATCTGGCTCCATCCAACCCTGCTGGCCACGAGATTAATAAGAGGATCAAGAGGGGGGAACACCCAAGAAGTAGATGGGCCCATGCCGAAAGCCTCCAGAAATACGGTTTCCTCAGAGGACAGGGATTGGGCAACTGTCTTCGGCCTTGAGGATCTTGAATACGTCTCAAAAGGAGACATCCTCTAGCGGAGATCTCTGTGACGCGTCCCTTTCATTAGCATCCATATCTTCGGTTAAGGACACCACAGAGGAGTCTAGATGTCTCCTCTTACATGTCCTCTTCCTAGGATCTTGCTGCGGGGAAGACTCAGAAGAGGAGGGGACACCTGTGGGGGCGGGGCCCCCTTGGAGGCTAGACCGGATGGACTGACCAGAAGCAGGATGAAGAGGTCCACTCAGATACTGAGGCTGGGTAGGATAACCATGTGCAGGGGAGGCAGCTCTGATTGCAGAGAATGACCTTTTTGCTGCCTGGAAAGTGGAAGGACTGGAGGAGGTCCCGTCCCCCTCTCCCGCTGATAACACCATAGCAGAAGAGAAGGTAGATGCCCCCGTTCCATCAGACAGCACCAGATTATAGCCGTCAAAGGCCAAAGCGCCCAGGGGGAGAGACAGATCCAAAAAACCTGGATCCAAATCCAACCCCATGGACCCGGGTCAACAGCTCTGCCCAGAGGGATGGTCTATCCTGGAGGGGCAGGAGCAGCACCAAATGCCAATCCCAATGGGAGAGGGACCAAACTGGACCCCGACACTCCCCTGGCCTCCACCCCATTCACCAGTCCCTGAGAATGTAAGCCAATGGTCGGATGAGGAGCTGTTAAATGGGAAGTGGGAGATTGGATTCCTGATCTTTGGGCCGGGGAAGCCAGAAGCCCCAACTCCATCAGAGCTTTCAGAAAGGCCTGCATCATCCTGTCCATATCCATAGGAATGACAGTCCTGGAAGATTTGGAGGATATGGAGGACCTGGTGGGAGAGCCCTGCCTGGAACCCGAGGGTCTTCTCTTGTGCTCCCTGGAATGTGACCTACTAGGTTTAGAAAAGGCCTGCACCGAAATCAGGGAATCCAAGGGAAGGTCCTCCACTCCAGTCAGCTCCGGCACAATTCTCAGATCCGACCTACTTGAGTCCAAAATTAAAGGATCTGAAGTAACTGCCCTTGAATCCCTCAGATCCAAGAGGGTCAGATCTGTGGTCAAAGCTCCTACCCTCGGATCTGAAGGTCTCAAATCCAGAGCCTTGGATCTGGGAGAGTGAGCTGAAGGTGTCTGATCTGAAGGTTTTGGAGCTGAACCTTTGGATCCAGGATAGACTCCCTGGATGTTCTGGGACCTGGGGATCTCGCATCCAAAAGTGCCCTGGTTGGAGCCAGATCAGAGCACTTCGGATCCGACAGCCTGGGACGTTTGGACGGGGCCTCCTCCACCACAGGAATCCTCTTCTTTGCCCCTGAGTAGCCCATCTTGGCTGGGGAACAGGTGACCAAGGGGCCTCCCTTCACTAGGCCTTTGATCAGCAACTTATTCCAGTGGTCAACTAGAGCTCTAGGGTTGAAGGCGGCAAAAATACCACACTCCAACCTTGAGGTGGTCACCACCAAGAAAAAACAGACACTCCTTGTGTGACTCGGAAATAGGCATTTTCCAGCCACACAAAGAAAATCACTTAAACCCAAAGGGTTTATCCAACATCGCCAAAACCAAGGGAAAAAGCCTAATCACAGTCTGGAAACGAACCAAAGTTCGGATACCCACTACAAAACCATCCAAAACACTCACTAATTAATTAGATACTTCTAGACTAAACTATTTTACCTTGACCAAACACAATAACCCCAGCAAGCCCGTGAAAAGGGCGATGAAGGAAAACTATATAACCAAGCCAGGAGGGGATAGAAAAAGAAAGAGGACTATCATGAACAGTATAAAATAAAGGAATTAACCCAAACAACACAAGTCCCAAAAGTAACACTTACTACTAAGAGGAGCTGAGCAATCTGCATCTGTCTTACTGAAGTGGCAAACAAAATCTGAGGGGTTAGGGGGCAGCAGAGCATTATGGGAGGGGAGGAGCTTGAGCTAAGCTGTTTGTCTGTGTATGCCGGCTCAGATCTGATATCGGATACAAGACCCTAATGTGCGAATGGTGACTAAGATAACATCAGATCTGCATATTTACATCCTGGTATATTTAGTACTTACTGACTGGAAAGAAAAAATGTTTTCCTCCTTGACTCTTTGTTAAGAAAAAGGTAGCACAACTGCAATGACAAGCAACAATGTATAATGTGATTTTGTGCGTGTATAGTTGCTTGCAGTTGCAATTTTGCCAGCTTCTGCTTAAAGAAACAAGGAGGAACACATTTCTTTTAGACCGGTAAATACCAATTCCACCAGGATGTAGTTACCTTGGTAGTTTTATTGAGGTGTTGCAGTATAGCACTATAATGACACAAATATCTAGCCAACCATACAGCCATCTACAGTCACACACACACACACACACACACACACACACACACACACACACACACACACACACACACACACAGTTTAAACAAACACCAGCTTGAATCCTTTTTTATTTTGTTAAGAATACAAAGTGATCTTTGACACTGATCTTGTATAAGACATTGTGAAGTTTTTTTTAGTAATTCATATGTTGACATCAAGAGTAATCATCCCTGTACACCTAATTTCCCTTCACGCTCAGCTTTAGTGCTTTTTTGTGTGGAGTCTCTATGACCTCCATGCACTCATTTGCGCTTCCACATAGTGGTCTTTGTCCCGGTCACATCTCAAAAACATTCAATAAGTGAACTAGTGAATCCTCAAATTGCCTCTGGATGTGTACTCCATATGAGAGTGTATGCTTCCTGTGACAGACTGGGAATCTCTTCAGCATTAGCTTCTCTGACTTGTATGCAATGAGTGGCAGAATATGTTTCAGTCTCCCCAACCACAAACATGCAAAATTGAGATACCGGAGAGTCAATGGATACTTTATAAAGCAGTCTTACTCTCAAACTCACAGAAGAATAAACTACTTTTTTGTCAGAGACATAAACCAAAGCAAACTGAAAATAAGTGGCCAAAGCCACCAGTCCAGAAAAGGAAAAACACAGTAAGGTACTAGGAAGCAGCATGACTAATTCCAATCCAATTCAACTTAAAACAATCAAAGTTAGGGTAGTGGACTACGAGTCTCAAAGAGTACTTTATCAAACTAATTGCTACTCTGGAAGGGTGTAGGTTTCAAATTGTTTTACGACTTCCAAGAGCTGCAGCAGAATCTTAGCAAGGCTCTCCGTCTGTGTATTGACACATATATGGTAAATGCTTAAAGCTTCTAGCCAAGGGGGGGGGGGGGTAGCATGAGAACCAGAAGTCAAATGACCAGATGAATGTGATGTCATTCTGTAATCTATCACTGAAAATTATATTTTAATACTAGGTGAGACTGAAGATTCATTGCCTTCTGTTCTTCGAACCTGACAAGGAAGGACCCCACCTACTTTATCTTGCCTTGCTCTAGCAAGTGCACCAGGGAGTAGTAATTCTTTAGATCAGTCAGTAAAATATAGTGAGATTAGTTAAGTACAGTTTTTTTGTATCAGTGTGAATCTAGTGTGTTATTTTCAATATTTCCTGTGATTGAAACTCTGGTGTTTATTGTAAATAAATATTCCACATTTTCATGCTCTTTTATTATTTATTATTAAATATATTTAAACTTTTCATTGTGGCTGGCCTTTTGGAGAATATTTTAGTCTCCGAGAGTACTTATATATGTTTGGTGACAACTCTGACCTCTCCTGAAAGCCTTACTGTTGGTCAAACTACTATTTGTATCCGTATTAATTTCACTCAGTATAATTGGGTATCCTTGGTAGAGCCTTAGAGTAGCTGGCATTAAAGTGCCTGGTGGCAGTGTAACTACCTTATAATCTAGGCAAAATGGGGCATAGCTAGTAAATCTGTGCTAGTCTTTCCCAGGTGTGTGTGTGCTGTTTGGAGCAGGGACATGAAGCACTGGTTTCACAGTGTGTGGTGGAGAACTTGGCTTGGACACTTGGCTGAGGTCTAACTCTACAGCTGTGCCAGTGGGGAGTCTTACTGGGGACCTGGAGGGAGACAGATAGAGAAATCCAGCCCCCTGATTGAGCATGTTCCCTGTGTGCTCTTAAGGGAAATTGTGCTTGATTCAGAGAGCTGCACTGGAAATACTGGGTGTATCCATTTTTGTGCCAAGTGAACATCCCTCACCAGTGCCAGTGGTGAGGATGCAGGCTCCTTGATTACTGGCCCAGACAGGGGATTTCACAGTGCTGCTATTATTTCCTTTTCTGAATGTGCTAAACACTCAGAATGAGGACAAATCAGGAAACAATATGTTTTCCCCACCGTACAGCAAACTCAGATGATTACATTAAGAGGAATGCAAGATAGAAAAGGGATGTGGAACCATGCTCCACATAACAAAACAGATATGTACTTACATTATTAACTGATCTACAACAAGTACTGTCCCTCATAGGTCTTAGCCTGCATGATCACTTTTCTGCCAATCGGAGATTGGCATAATTTTGCTGGAGCCTCCATACTCAGGTACAGACAACTGCCTGTGATGATGCATGCTGAGATGTTGTGTTGGCTACATAAACATGCTCATCTGCTGTGCCAACCCTTATCCACCTTGTCACTAGTGATTGGCTTCCCACAAATCAAGAAACTACCATGATGATTTCTAACCCCATCACAAAATTTGCTGGACCTAAAAGAAACCCACTATCAAAAACTAGCTAGGAGATTGGTTCCCCTAGGCAAGATGGTAGGATGGAGACTGCAGTCCATCCAGTGCCCACTGTACTGTATCAGTTTGATCTGTGATGATGACCCTCACAGACAGTTGTAAACTTTATTTTTCTTCTGTTGAAGCCATTCTTTTGTTGATTTGGATGTATGCTTGGGGTCAATGCCGTGTTGAAAGGTGCAGTTCCTCTTTATTTTCAGATTTCTAGCAGATGCCTGAAGGTTTTGGGCCAAAAGTGACTGGTATTTGGAATTCATAATTCCCACCACTAAAGCCCCAGTTCCAGCTGAAGAAAAGCAACTCCAAAGCATGATACTGCCACCACCATGCTTCACCGTGCGGATGGTGTTCTTTTGGTGATGCGAAGTGTTGTTTTTGCACCAAACGTACCTTTTGGAATTGTGGCCAAAA
The DNA here is from genome assembly GCF_019279795.1 of Protopterus annectens. Classification (NCBI taxonomy): domain Eukaryota; kingdom Metazoa; phylum Chordata; order Ceratodontiformes; family Protopteridae; genus Protopterus; species Protopterus annectens. The sequence goes on from NC_056745.1 coordinate 819,852,807, forward strand.
AGTTCAACCTTGGTCTCATCGGAATATAACACATTTTCCCACGTGCTTTTGGGAGACTTGATGTATTGTTTTGCAAACTATAGCCAGGCCTGGATGTTTTTCTGTGTAAGAAATGGCTTCTGTCTTGCAACCCTACCCCCATAGTCCAGACATATGGAGAATACAGGAGATTGTTGTCACATGTAGTACACAGCCTGTACTTGCCAAAAATTCCTGCAGCTCCTTCAGTGTTTCTGTAGGTGTCTTGGCAGCCTCCCTAACCAATTTTTGTCTCGTCTTTTCATCAATTTTGGAGGGACATCCAGTTCTTTGCAACGTCACTGTTGTCACATATTTTCTCCACTTTTTGATGACAGTCTTCATTGTTTTCCATGGTATGTCGAATGCTGTGGAAATTCTTTTAGTATATTTGGAAGGTATTAGTCATGTGGCTACTTTGTATTGCTTTGAAAAAATATATTATGTTTTTTTTTTCGGTCGAGTCTGGATTTGCAATCTTGACTAGATATTGGTATACCAAACAGCTCCATCACAAGGATGATTTGAAGGTAAGGCTGTATGTGTATTGAGCCACAATTATATGAGTAGCATTAGACATATATTTCGATGTTACTGTAACGAGCTGCTGTAGCACAACATATCTATATATTTATATTTTTTGTGTAAACAGTTTTAAACAGTATAAAATTTATTTAAGCAGTTTAGATGCCTATGATATCACAAAAATGCAGGTAAAAGTTTTTGATTGCTTATTTTAAATGCCTATAGACATGTGATTTTGTTTGAGATAAGTGATTAATTGGTCTATGTTTTTAAATGTAGCAGCATCTTTTACTGTTAGATTGGTCTGAAGAAGCAGAGACTACTCTTTGAAAGCACTCACTTGTCTTTCAAATAGAGTTCCTGTGTACACTAGTATTTGTTTGAGCAGCCGTGTTTGGAAGAGATTTGTTGATTTTTGTATAGGTTTTGCTGCTTTCTGTACTCCTACCTTACCTAAACTGAGTGGTCTACATTTTTATGGTTTTGTTTTGATCTACTAACAGCAGCAAGAGACCACGTGATCCAGACTTGTTCTCATCTGAGGATAACCATAAATTACAAGAAGTCTCAGTTACAGCTGACTCAAACCTTGGAACTAACAGGAGCAGTCTTCAACACAATATCAGTGACAGCTTTTTTTTTTTTTTATGTCATAAGTGCAGACTATCTGGTTCCAGGTCAGGAAAATAATTTGCAATACCAACATTTAAGCCCGTTTAATCTTTCAAAGCTTGGGGTTAATGTCAACTGCCATAATCTTGCTCCCTCTAGCAAGATTTCATATTATTCTCCAGTGCATGTTAGCAGCACAGTGGTAGTTTCTTTACCAGTTGATGCCAGCACAAATAACACTCATGCATGCAAGAAATACCTTTGGTGTTGGATTCAGTCAGATCAAGTTCTACAAGGCCATCCTTTCATTTTCCCCTCAACCCAAGGCCATAATGACCACAGATGCTTTCCAGATTGGGTGGGGGGCACTTCCTGGGGAAAACATTCTGAGGCACTTGGTCCAACGGAAGAGGCCAGTTGCAGTGCATATCAATGTTCTGGAAATGAGAGCAGTGCTTTTAGCATTGCAGACCTTCCAGGATGCTCTCCCTTTAGGGGCAATTATGATTCAGATAAACAATATGTCAGTAGTTTGGTACATCAACAAGTAAGGAGGAACCAGATCTTACCCCTTGTGTAGAGAAGCCCTCAGAGTGTGGCAATGGGCGATCTTGTCCGACCACTTGCTTTCTCATAGCAATGCATATTCCAGAGACGTTCAGTGTGATAGCAGACAAATTGAGCAGGTTCATTTTTTTACCTCATGAGTGGTCTCTCAACAAGAAAGTGACAGAAATGATTTTCCATTAATGGAGCTAGCCTTGCTGTCATCTTTTTGCTTGTCCCCTAAACAAATGCAGCTGCTACTTTGCCGTAATCCCCCCTCTGGGGGAATCACAGAGGGTTGCTCTATTCCAAGATTGGTCCTCCGGTCTACTTAATGCAAAAACGCCAATTCCCTTAATTCCAAAATTGCTGCAGAAAGCTGCCAGGTTGAAGAGCAAAGTAATCCTCATTGCACCTTATGGTCCTTGACAGATTTGTTTCCTCTTTCTATGGCCTCATCTGCTTTACCAGCCTTGGATTCTGGATCTGATTCCAGATCTCCTGCCTCACCTGACAGGAATGATTCATCCGGATGTCTGAAAACTCAAGCTCTCCTCTTTATTTACTGTGCATTCTATATAGAATAAACTATTGTTATGGGGCAGCAAGCTTAATCTAGGGTACGTTAGGCTGGTCAGTATTATGGGTAAGAGAGGAGCTCGAGAGTTGGATCTTTGAATCTAGTGAAGAAGCCGAGCTGGATCTGAGGTTGGATCTGAGACCCATCATTTGAGGAAGAATGAAAATGGACTACACAGATTCATCGTTAATGGTGAGTACATAACTTTTATATAGCGGTTTTTGCAGAGCTATTTGCATGACCAGTGCACAGACTTCCACTTTCAAATTATGCAGAGTGCAATGGCGGGGATTCAGAAAGAGTTAGTGTGAGAGGAACCCTTACCATGACTGGCTAATCCCTAACATTGGCCCCTTTAGATTCAGAGACCACCTTACCCCAGTGCTTTTTCACTTTATCACAAGTGGAAACAATCAGTGCTGAGGTTAGTCCAGCTGGCTGTGGTAAAGGTTAATGAGGCAATGTAGGGAAGCATTAATACTAATTATCTGTGTGTGTTCCCCTGAAAATGACTGCAGCTACAAATTTATACTTGTAAACAATTCAGAGAATTACTTGACTGTGTAAATTACAACAGCTGGCCAAGAAAATTAATTGTTTCAGAAGGTTGTGTTCACCCTTTGACTTCTGTGGAAGAAGTCTTGGTGTAGGTAGGGGTGTGGAATATGAATGTGTGACAGTGTGTGCACGTGTCTGCAGGGGGTATAAGTGGAGTAAGATGACTGCATGTGTGTTTGTGTGTATCTGCTTGGGTGGCTGCATGCAGTGGAGGTTTAGACCGGGGATGGAATGTGTGTTTGTGAGATTCAGAGTGGGAGGGATAATGTTAACTGGACATCTATGCAAGTGTGTGTGTGTGTGTGTGTGCGTGTGTGTGTATTTATATTTGTATATGGGGGTACCTGGTCATACTTTTCAATGCCTCTTGCTCAAGACTTCTGGACAAAGCCAAAAGGAATAGGAGATAAATGTTCATGATCAAGGAGAATTTTTTAAATATTACCCTAATTCACTTTAAAAGAAAAAAAAGTTAATAGGATGACATGTTTCACATCAACATGCATTTTCTAAACAATAAGAAATATGAAACCGTAACATTTAGAATTACTGAGTGACTGTAAGCTTCCATGGTTTAACAGAAAGTCTAAACATTTATGAGGAAATGAGCAAATACATGAAGCAACATCAGGGGCATTCTGGAAACCTCTGGACAGTTGCAAGGTATGGCACCTCTGCCAATACAATGCATAAGTTGCTAGAGGACTCTACCACCAGAAAGTGCTTTTGGCATGAACAATAAAAATGAGTGATTTAGAGATCTCTAAATTAGCTGATAATAAGGTCTTCCTCATTGTGGCTAAAGCTGCATATGAATCACTTTTTTCATGATAGCATAAACTGATCTACCTGCGGCAAGCAGTTTACACAGCCATGGGACTTCTTTACTGAATTCCAGCCAATATTTTTTTCATGTCGGCAATCTTTCATTTTTTGCTTTCTCTTTAATGCATTGATGTATAATTATGTGACTCTGACTAGTTGTGGTATGGATATGTGCATAAAGTTTAGTTTCAAATGCATTTTAAAATGTTTTGTGCAGGGGAATGGAGAGTGGTAATGTGTAGAGTTGCCCTAGTGTGGCATTAAATTCTGTATGTATTATTTCCTGAAGATATTTCTTTTTATATACTTGATTCCCATCTCTTTTCTGTGCATGGATATACATGCTACAAAAGGCTCATTAGTTTCTGACCCTAAAGCTACTGTCTTTATATACGTAAACCCATTTAATTTACAAAATACACAATACATTACAGTACTGTTGTTTCAGTTTTCAACGTATCAGGTATGCCAGATAGAGAAATCACTTTATTCACAACTAGCATAACAGTATTCATTATTATTAAACATTATTTATGTTCCTTCCTCCCTCCAGTCTTTGTAGGTAGTGCCCATTGGTCCATTCTTGGACCCTTGCTATCCAACATATACATTTCAGTCCACAATGATTCAATACACAGATGATGATACACTCATTTGCCCTACAACCTCCTTGGGACAGCTACAGACAGTTACTCAGGAATCCTACTCAGCAACAGAACAGTGGATAGATGACACTCACCTTACACGTAATGCTTATTTTTATTTTTTTTTTAAACCGATGCCCTTCCGCTCTAAATCCACTTCCCAAAACTCAAATAGTTTTAATATTTCTTCTCAAAACATTAAACTTGAGTCGGTGTTCAACACTAAATTATTTGGCGTAACAGCTGATAAGCTCAAGTTTGATATTCACATACATAATGTCATGAAGAAAACTCAACAAAGGTTTGGAGATTTGAACAGAACCAAACTTTCTTACTGGTCCAGGTTGTAAATCTACTGCATATGCTTTTCTTTTACGAACACTTCTATATTTGCCCCTATCCTCACTAACCTATACAACAGCCGCCTAGGAAAGCTTGAACAGTGCTACAATATAATTGCCAAGTTCACTGCTAATTTGCCTAACAGATCCCACCACTGCCTTACACTATCAGAAATGAACTGGATAATATTCCCAAACTGTCTTAAATTCCTTCAGCTAAAAGTTGTTCATGCCGTACTTCACCCAAATGAATACCCTTCCCTGCATACTCTCCTGCAGTGATATATAATCGTAGCAATCTTCTCTGCTCTAAAGATAGACTCCTGGCTCAACAATCTAAAACCCAGAACTCTACTGCAGTTATATCTCCAAAGTATGGAATACCATACCCAGCCCACCTAGGGGAAAAGAAAACAAGCTTAGCTTTACGAGAAACATCTATGCTCATCTCCTGAATGCTAGATTATGTCAATGCTCTAGCCCAACTGGCTGACTGACTACTATCCTATCTACCCTTACTTATTCTTGTCTCCTTACTTTCTTCGTGATTAGTCTGCCCCAATTACATCTTCCAGTTTATCTAACTTTCAAGTTCAATTCCTCCATAAATGTCTCTACAGCATTATACCTTCCGTAATGACAAAAGCTCTATTACTTTGGAACCAATTACATTGCTGTTGCTTTGGAACCCTTAAATATTGAAAGTTGCTTTAAACATTTACTGACTGATTTGTATTGTACTATTTCTAACTCATTGTAAGATGTGTTTAATATGTAAAATGTTTATTTTTTTATGTATCTATGTCAATGAAATATTTTGCTTGACATATATTTTTTTCAAAGTAGCATGCTAGCCCACTTATGATATACTTATAAATGTTTTAGGTTTGCTATGGAGCTTTTCTCTCTGGGCCTCCTCTGAAATAAGTTCTTGCATGGCCTAGTCAGACAATCCCACTAAACAACTGCAATCAATAAATAAATATTTACAGGTATGGCATCAAATGGCTTTGTAACTGAATATGTACTGTAGTCATTAATTATGAGCAAAAATATTCAACATTGGACAAGGCACTATAAAAATCTGAACTAAGTTTTGTCCATGTTTTTTTTGAGAGCTCAGACATCTCTAATGGCCACTGCTGTTTTTTTCGTGAGCATTTGCATAGAAAGTCACATAACCCAAAATCTTTGTCTTTACAGACCTTTCAGTATCAGGAAACCAAATATTTTCCCTAAATAAGGCTTGTGATTTTACTATTCCTTGGTGAATCCCATGTGCAATCTAAAGTTCTGTCTTGTAATGACTGAGATATGACTAGCCAAGTTCCTCATAAGATAAACTTACCATCACTAAATACATTACATGCATGCTGGCAAGTGTCATACTTCATAAGAATGAAAGCCTTTTGCATGTTATCTTTCAATCTGATGTCCATTTCATTCTTCTCAACACATGGGAGTTCAGAGCCGATCCTCTGATCTGACTCAACAGCATAGTCCTGACTTTGGAGCCAGTTCTTGAGCTCTTCCCGCTACCTAGTCCACTCCACCCCAGATCTCGTTTGCTGCCATTATGCCCAGATGCAGGTTCCGCCTCTCTTGCATGAAATTTTACTGGTTATTACGAGTTATTTCTCTACTACTCTCTTACTGTTCTCTATATAAAAAAAAAAAAAAAAAAAAAAAAAGCTTTCTTATAATTTCTTTTTATCTCTATCCTCACTTCCTCACTCACTCTTAGCTTTTCTGCAGGAAGTTAAATTTTTCTGCTACTATTGTCAGAATAGTACTCCTTTCGAGTCTGTTCTGCAAAAGATGTATTTATCGAATACATCCTCAGTGAACACCAGCTGCCAAAATTCACTTCAGTAAACAGCAGAATTTTCCCCACGGTTCACAAACACTTGACCATCACCTCAAATTTGCCCCTTTCCCCCACTGTAGTGCTATCTGAGTTGGTATATATAGTTATGGGGGTGTGGGGGGGGTGAAGACCCCCACTTGGGAGGATTTGATTTAGTCTGTTGTGTGTTCTGGATGGCTAGTGGGCAAGTGTTTGCGAACTGTGGGAAAAATTCAGCAATTTGCTGAAGTGAATTTTGGTGGCTAGTGGTCCCTGAAGACGTATATGATGAATGTCTTTCTCAGAATTAATATAGACCCCTCCTTTCATACCATAATGCATATAACTTTTGCCCTTTAATCAGGGTATTCCTTTTAAATTACTATTGTTGATAATTCTGAACTTTTTCTATAAAAAAATTGTATACAAATATTTTCTCTTTTTTTACAGTGTATTTTTTTCCTGGACTTTGTACTGTACTGTTTAGCATGCTGGCTGCTTGGTGTACTGCCTGGTACTGACTGCTATGTCGGATAAACTGACAGGTTTCAAGAATGCATTTCTTGTGGACATAAAATTCCAAATTTGGATTCCCACAAGGAGTGCGTTTACTGCCTCAGTCAGCCACTTGAATACAAGTTGCACTGTATGATTTGCTTTTAACCCAAGGGCCCTGGCTGCCAACGCAACAAGTTGATCCTGGAAGGTCTTCTATTTGCTGCTTCCCCTCCATCTTCTGGGGTTCAAACTCACACGAAAGTTGCTAAGTCTGCTCCATTAAAACACAGAAATTGCTCCCTGGCAAAGTCCCTTAGGACTTTGTCGGAGCCACCCACTAAAAATAGAAAAATCTCAGATTCGACATTGTCGGACCTGAAGATCCAATCTTCTGATCCGATAATTATATTGGCCAGTCCAACGGCACCTTCCTCGGATCCCAGGTCCATGCATCTGAAGCCTGGCACCTCTCAAAGAAGTCGCACACTAGAGTAATAATAGTAACAATAAGGGTTCTGTGGCCCATCCATGACTGGAAAGGATGGGGCTCATAGGAGGCTTAACCAAACTTTTATGGACTTTTGGTAGACATATATAATAGGTATAACAGGATTCTCAATGGTGAAATAAGCAAATAATTATTGTTCAGTCAGACTTGCCGTAAGGAAATTGCACGCAAGGAAGTATACTCTATTGATAAAGCCATCAACTTTACATTTTGCGATATTGGTATATGTCATTGTGTCACTTAACATTGACCACATGTGATCTAGATAAAATTTTCTGTCCATTAAAAACACACCACCTCCCTTATCGGTAGTGGGAATCACTAAATGCTGAGATGCTCACAGCTCATGCAGGGCTTTCATCTGGCATGTCAAATTATAAAACCTATGTTTATGTCTGTTAGTAGATCAAGTATTTCTCGATCACAAATTTCTAGAGAATGTGTACCTGGGGTATAGGTACTAGGCGTCTTAAAAATAGTCTGCATATAGTGTTCAGAACTCAGAGACAAAGATATTACGAGCAAACAACCTTACATCCGATAAAACATCTGTCAGAACAGACACTTGTGAGGGTATAAAAGAAAGTTCTTTGTTCAGTAGCTAAAGCTGATCACTAGTAAGAGTATAGGATGAGATGTTAAATGCAAAGTCATTTGTTGTCTGCTTCTCATTATCATGCTCATATTGTTCTGATATTGCACATGCCCCCTTCTCAGCGGACTCCATGACAGACTCTTCCTGTGATCTGTCACTACTGGAAAAGGGGTTGATAAAGGAAAAGAAATGTCACCAGACTAAATACATTAATTGTTTGAACATTTCTACTCATGGTAGGAACAGTCATTCATTATGCAGGACTATCTTGCAATATTAACTGCATTGCTAACTGCTTCAGGCGCACCTTCCATCCTGTTTAGTCTACTGTCAGTATCAATTTTTCTTCCTGTACCTTTATCAGCATCTTTATGAGGCCTTTCAGCTTTTGCTGTTGGGGCCATGAAAAAACATGGCACTGTTTAAAATCACTCGGGTCTTGTTGCAATTTCTTTAACTTAGCAGATTTAAGTCTCGTTTCTTTTAAAGTCACATTACTTAAGATTTCATCCATTTTAATATGGCAGGATTCAAATAGAAAACTTTAAAACATATCTTGCTGAAGATTCTTTATCTTACTGGCTAGAGACAATTCTATCTGTAGAAAAAAAAATCAATAAGCAGTCTGAGGTAGTACTGTAAATTCAGGGTTTGCCATTTCTTCAACAACTTAGGGTGAGTATTCCCATAAGTAGGCATCTTCAACATTTTCATGCCTCTGGGAAGTACCTTGTGCTGAATACAAGCTTCAAAGTAAAATCTCTGCCCTTGATATCTCTTGTATTGATATAAACCATTTTCAAGCTTTCCAAGTTGTAAAATAAACATCTCACTTACTGCCATGTCTTGTTGAAACAACTCACTATTCTCAGGAATGTGCGATACTGAAAGAAGTGGATTCTAGTCAGTATTGGCTGTAGTTTATCCAGATTAAACACAGGATTACAATCCAGTTCGATGTTAGTTATCACCCATACCCAAGTGGTCCAATTAAAATCAAAACAAAACCATAAAAACGTAGACCACTCAGTTAAAGTAAAAGCACAGAAAGCAACAAAACACATAAAAAGAAAAAAAAAAAACCCTTCCAAACATGGCTGCTCAAACAAGGATGGTTTGAAGGTAAGGCTGTATGTATCCAAAGCATTCACGGGACCACCACAGCAAATTTTTGTAAAGCTGCAAAGTAACACATCAAAAACATGTCTCTTAAAACTATCCTCCTAAAATCCATGCTTTATATTAACTATAACGCTATCATAATACATATACTATTATGATAGTGCTATTATTATGATAGTGCTATAGTTAATATAAAGCACCTATTTTATGTATACAATCTTGTATATTTATATGAATCCATATCTAATATTATGGTTAGGAAATGAATGGAAGATGTTCTTGATGGATTTTATGATAAAGTTTTATGTTTTTCAAGTATGAATTAATTAATTGATTGTACAGGAAATGATGTCATTAATCTTCACTAGTGGGAGAGTATTTAAAGAGGCATTTATCATGGTACTGTAAAGTCTGAAGAAGCCCTAGTGGTGAAAGCGCTCACTTTGTCAATAAAATTCTTTTTTTATTTTACTTTAAAGTTTCTATATTATTTTTGATTTACCCGAGGACAGTTTTAAGAGACATGTTTTGAATTGATGTGTTACTTTGCAGCTTTACAAAAATTTGCTGTGGTGGTCCCGTGAATGCTTAATACCCTTTGGACTATTTCAGTTTTATTGTTTGGCGTCCACACAGGACTTTTGTTCTTACGGAGTTGCCATTTTTTGATTTTGCTTTTAAGGCTGTATGTATAGTGAGCCATGATTATATGAGCAGCATTAAGCACATATTTCAATTTTACTACGAGTTACAGGACAACATTTATATTTTTTTGTGTAAACAGGTATTTTAAACAATATCTGACTTATCTGAACAGCTTAGATGCCGATGATATCATAAAATGCAGCTAAAAGCTTTTGATTGCTTTTTTAAATGCCTACAGAGATGTGATTTTGTTTGAGATAAGTGATTGGTCGGTCTATGTTTTTAATTTTTTTCAGCATCTTTTACTGTTGTTAGATTGGTCTGATGAAGCAGAGATTACTCTGTGAAAGCACTCACCTATATTTCAATTAAAGAATTCCTGTGTACACTAGCAGTTGTTTGAGCAGCTGTGTTTGGCAGGGGGTTGTTCATTTTTATATAAGTATTTAGTAGATGCCTGGTCGGGGTGGTAATGAGCCAGTCGTCTAGCTATGGAAACACTTGGAATCCTTGCAGCCTCAATTGAGCCACTACTATTACCATGTATTTGGTGAACACCCTGAGGGGGCTATGGTGAGGCCAAAGGGCAGTGTTCTGAATTGATAGTGACTGGTTCTCAGCCAGAAATGCAAATACCTTCTGGATTGCCTGTTCATTTTTATGTGATAGTAAGCATCCTGAAGGTCAACCAAGCACATCTAATCATCCTTGCCCAGAAAAGGTAGAATTGACTGAACCATGACCACCCAAAACTTTGTACATTGAAGTGATTTCTTCGTCACTGAGATTTAAAACTGGTCTCCAGTCCCCTGTTTACTTTGGCACTAAAAAGAATTATGAGTAAGTTCCTGATTCTATCTGATCTGGTGAGACCTCTTGGATGACTCTTTCTTGCAGATTTTGTATTCCTAGCACGGTTTCTTTCCTCTGACTGGGTGGAACATTGGGAATTTTGCATACAGTTGAAGGTGGAAGGGAAAAGGGAATGATATAGCCTCTGGAAATAATCCACTACCCTCAAATATCTCCTGTTAAATCTAGCCAAGCTCTCTGGTGCAGAGATAGTCGACCCCCAATTGCCTCCAGAGGGGGACAATCGGGCCTCCTTTCAGGAGCACTGACAGGGTCTGTCAGAAAATCTCTGGACCCTTGGTTTTTGGAGGCCTCCCCTTCTGCATGGTCATCCATTTTAAGATCCACCCCCTCTGCCCCTTGAAAAATTATCTCCACATGTATCCTGGAAAGGACCCTGGGACTTCCTGAACCACGTTTTTCGTCCACCCCAATGATTCCCAGAAAAGTATCATTGAGGGGGTCAAAGAAACTATAACCATTGCAGAAAGGGTCTTTTGCCTGGATACTGTGTCCTTCACTTTTGGGCCAAACAATAAACGTCCATCAAAGGGAGAACTTATGAATGAGGACTTGAAAGGATCCAAAAAAAAAAAAAAAAATCACACAAAGACATCCAGACATGCCTCCTGATGGAAATGCCTGAACCCACCACCCTTGAAGCACCCTTGACTGCATGTGAGATAAGCCTCATAGAGGAATTTGAAATAGATTGAAGGTAGCCAATTGAGAGGCTACAGAAGACTTGAGCCTCAGCAGTAGTGGTCCCTGGAAGGAATGTTGACAGCTCCTTGATCAAATCCCTCTGTAGTCTCAAAGTATGCCAAATAATTCAGCGTGCTGAGGGCAAAGGTCGCTGAAGTATAGACATGCTTCCCAAATCTGTCCATCACTCTGGACACCCTGTTAGGGAAACGGACAGAGAAACATTACTCAAAAAGATCCTTCTAGGTGGCCACTGCCATGACCACAGCATCCACGGGCAAAGTCTTACTCCAAAAATCCTTTTTGACCAGTGGAGACAGAATCCAATCTGGCCTCTTAGGAATTGGCTCAACTGAGTCAGGTTCCTTCCACACCCACATAGACATCAAATCAATAAGCTCATCGGTGGGCAGGGTAACCTAGGAGGTAGACAGGTCAGCTCCAAAAGCTTTGAGATATTTTGATTTCTCCAATGAATAGTTGCTTAAGGACCAACCACACCTCTCTGCTTAAGGATCTCGAAAATATCTTCAAATGCGATGCCTTCTGGAGGTAATCATGGGGACCCTTCTTCATCGAAATCAGTATCCTCCATGAATAACTCTTGCTCTTCCTCGCTGGGATATTCTGTTGAAGTGTTGAAAGAGACTGTAAGACCCTGTTGGGTGGTCAGGAGGCCTTGAGCAGTCTGTCCATGTGGCACAGAAAGATGTGGTTCTAAGTGCAGACATCTGGGAACTAGACTGAAGATCTAAAGGGGCTGGATCCATCTGTCCTGTCGGAACAGAAAACACCCTCTTCACTACTTCGAAGGCAGATCCAGAGAGAAGGAAGAAAGCAACTCTGAGAAGGCAGGCCTGTAGACCACTTCCTCCCTCTGCCTCAAGAGCAACCCCTCCCCTCCAAGGTAGAAGCCAGAGCCAAGCTATCCAATGGCAAAGCTCTGAGGGGCAGACATGACAACTTCGACTCCAAGAGTCATCCAGATCAAAAGTCAGAGCTGGTGCACTCAGAGAAGTCTTCGGATCTGAGCTGTACAGACCCAGAAGCTTCGGATCCACGGACTCAAACAACCAATGGGATCAGAGAAAGAGCAGATAACAGCAGAGTAACAAAATGGATGGCTCCCTGACCCACGGGGGTAGGAGTTGAGAGAAAACCAATCTGGATCTGCACCAAGATGAATCTCCTCCTCATTCTGGCCACATCTTCCTCACACTCCTGGAAGTACGAGATGAAGCAAGGGACAGTGACCTGGAAAAACATCTCACCAGGAAGGTAGAGGAAAGTTAATGCATCCAATGTCAGAAATATCTTGTTCTCGGTAGTATCTTCAGATTTGAAGAGCTTGGATCTGAATATTTCTACTTCAGATCTGAAGGAGAGAGGATCTGAGCAGTTTTTGGATTTGATCTTGGGTTTTATTTGGTGGATACCAATAAGTTGTCGAAGAAGTAGATGGTCTTGGAGAGACTTAATCAAGGTCTTCTTAAGTTTAGTTTTTGGGGTTTTAGCCCCAGAGATAACCTCTCCAAACAAAGATGGAAGCAATCTCTTCAAAATTAGTTTATTTTTTCTATTAACTATGGCCCTAGGATTGAGAATTTTGCAGATAGAGCAATCCTCTTGAAGATGTTGAGGGCCTAAGCAATAAACACGTAAAGTATGCGCATCTGAAAGTAGCAATTTATGCCCACACTTCTGACATTTCTTGAAGCCAGCAGACCCTTTGTCAGACAAGACAACTTTTGAGATAAAATTGAAAAGGATGAAATATTTTTTTTTTTTTTTTACATAAGAAAGAGAAAGGGGAAAGGAAATACCAGCAATGGTATAAAGAACTACACAGGTGTGTACAACAAAAAAAGTTATGGACTGTCAGAAAAGAAAAGACCATCAATGTTAAAGAGAATTTAAGTGTAAAGGGTAAGGGAAAAGCATAATATAAAACTAAGATGAAAAAATGCTTCTCAATTAATGCTCAAGCACTCAGGCTAACCACATATTTTTGCGAAAACAAGCAAACAAGATCTGAGGTATGTTAGGAGTTAGTGCATTATGGGTAAGGGTGGGAGCTCGAGACCTTTTTGGTGGCCACAAGCTTTAGTAATGGCAGAGTTGGATCTGAGGATCGGATCTTAATCCAACTGTTGAGGACAGAATGAAAACTGACATCAAATCTGACGGCTCTCTACAAAAGTGTGCAGACAGTAACAAAACAGTATTAATTTTTTCAGAATATCAGAATTTGAATTTTAGTAAGACTAGCTTCCACTGATTCTGTAGACATATGTACATTCAGCATAGTGAAAAAGAAACCTTTTTTTATTTACAAGACTGCACCTGCTGTTACAGCAAAGAGCTCCAAATGTGTGATGTGATTCCAACATGCAAGCGTCACTAAATATTTTAAAATGCTTGATTTTTTAGTTGTAGACCATCATGAAATATTTTAAAATGATTGCTTTATTACTTACACTACAAGTTTGACTGGAAAACATTTTTAAGAGAACATGAAAAGCATTATTTATAAAGTGGCAGATGGGTAGAGGTTATGAATTCAATTAGACAGTTTCATAAATAAAGTAAAAAAGGTCAAGTATGCAATGCTATATGCAATGTTATAATGTAAAAGTATGGAAAGTGTTAACTTTCATTGAGAAGAAAGGAGGAAATGTAATATTTTAAAATTACCATTCCCTAATTCAACAATTTCCGTACAGAAGGGTAACAGGGAGCTTGTGGCTTCTTAAATTCTTGCAGTGATCACACCAAGTTTTTTTTGACATTCTCAGCTTCTGCTCTGAACAGCTTAAACAGACATTCATGCAATACTCGCTTTAGTTTTGTGAATGACTAGTATCACAAATTTGTAACTTAACACTTCTTCTTTCGGCTTTTCCCGGTTAGAGGTCGCCACAGCGGATCATCTGTCCGTTCATGATTGGCAGTGGAGTTTTTTTACAGAGTTGAGTTGCCAGTAAAGCGCCCAACATTCCACAGAAGGCACACAGATGCACACACTCACACCTAGGGCCAATTTAGAGAGTCCAATCCACCTATTCCATGTCTCTGTGATGTAGGAGGAAACCGGAGAACCCGGAGGAAACCCACACAACCACAGGGAGGACATGCAGACTCCGAACAGAAGGCACCCCAGCCGAGAATCGAACCGGAGAATCTGTTGCTGTGAGGCAACAACGCTAACCGCTGCACCACCGTGGTCGCCCTAAATCTGTAACGTAACACTGATTAGCTAATATTCCATCACAGTAAAAATGTCACTGGTTTAAGTAACCAGGGAGTCTTACAGATTTTTATTTTACAGTCAAATATTTAATGAGGCTACTCAAGGTTACTTCTGAATGGAGTAAGAATGAATTCTAACATACACTGATTGGTCGAAGGCATTCCAGTAAGAAAATGCATCTTTCATAAAAAATACTGAGACAGGTTTGAATAAAAACTGACATCATAACTTGAGAAAGATTTATCATCATTTACTTCTTGGGGTACTTATGCATTATCACAACCAGATACCACAATCACTACCTCAAACTGTAATTCCCAGTTCTAGAAGACAATATCAGTTTAGGTATGTCTCTCAACTATAATCCATTTCAGTATGCGTTCTGTAGATGTTTTCAGACAAACTGATTTACGGAAGATCACACCGTCATGTACTTTTGCCACGTTGTAATATAGTTAGGACACCTTTCTCACCTGCTTTCTTAACGAATTCCACAGAAAGCCAAAAACATCACAGGAAAAATGTCTAAAACCGAACAATGATTTTTAAAGAATACCGCTATCAAGTTAGACAGTGCAATAAAAAGTTTGCAGTGACAAATGTTATGAAGGATATGAAATTTAGGATATGAAATTTGAACCTGATACATTTGTCATTCAAATGGTGACTAATGTCCTCCATTGTTTGACAAAAAAGACAGCTTTTACCTGTGACCCACTAACAAAATAATAGGATGACAAGAGTTCATGCGCAGTTGTGCACGCTTGAAAGACATACTTACGATGACAAATTTCACCAGCAATTTCAGTAAATGATCCATTTCTCTGTACAGAAATGGAAAGGTGTGCCTAACTGATGTCACACACTTAAAACGTTTTTGGTTCAAATAGCTACCATCGACGAACGAGGAAAAGTCATTAGCCTCTTACGACGCTCATGGCTCCATCACTGTCCGCCCAACTACCCTCAAGAAAAAAGCTATACTACAAACATATACATATATGTTTGTCTGTTCGTGTCTTTCGGCTTTTCCTGGTTAGGGGTCGCCACAGCGGAACTCCGGTCCACTAATGATTGGCAGTAGAGTTTTATGTACTGGCTTGCCGGGCCTAACGCAGAACCTTCAACGAAGGAATGCCCATTCACGCATGTCGCTACACAGAAGACACTAACTGAGAATCGAATGGGCAACGTCTAACTGTGAGGCGACAACGCTACCGCAGCACCACCACCGCAGTTTTATATATATATATATATATATATATATATATATCAATGGATTAGCAAGGCAGAAGCAAGGATAGCTATGAAGAGGATGAAGAATGGAAAGGCTGTTGGTCCAGATGACATACCTGTGGAAGCTTGGAAGTCTTTAGGAGAAATGGCAGTGGAATTTTTAACCAGATTGTTTAATGAAATCTTGGAAAGTGAGAGGATGCCTGCGGAGTGGAGAAAAAGAGTTTTGGTACCGATTTTTAAGAATAAGGGTGATGTGCAGAGCTGTAGTAACTATAGAGGGATAAAACTGATGAGTCACAGCATGAAATTATGGAAAAGAGTACTGGAAGCTAGGTTAAGGGAGGTGATGATTAGTGATCAGCAGTATGGTTTCATGGCAGGAAAGAGCACTACAGATGCAATATTTGCTCTGAGAGTGTTGATGGAGAAGAACAGAGAAGGTCAGAAGGAGTTGCACGGTCTCTTTGTGGACTTAGAGAAAGCATATGACAGGGTGCCTAGAGAGGAGCTGTGGTTTTGTATGAGGAAGTCGGGAGTGGCAGAGAAGTATATAAGAGTACTAAAGGATATGTACAAGGGTAGTATGACAGCTGTGAGATCTGCAGTGGGAGTGACAGATGCGTTTAAGGTGGAGGTGGGATTACATCAAGGATCAGCTCTGAGCCCTTTCTTATTTGCACTGGTGATGGACAGATTGACAGACGAGATCAGACAGGAGTCCCCGTGGACTATGATGTCTGCAGATGACATTGTGATATGTAGTGAGAGTAGGTAACAGGTTGAGGAGACCCTGGAGAGGTGGAGATATGCTCAAGAGAGGAGAGGAATGAAGGTCAGCTAGACTAAGACAGAATATATGTGTGTGAATGAAAGGGAGGATAGAGGAATGGGGAGGATGCAGGGAGTAGAGATGGCGAAGGTGGATGAGGTTAAATATTTTGGATCAACAGTTCAGAGTAATGGCGAGTTTGGAATAGAGGTGAAGAAGAGAGTACAGGCAGGGTGGAGTGGGTGGAGAAGACTGTCAGCAGTGATTAGTTACAGACTAGTACCAGTAAGAGTGAAAGAGAAGGTCTACAAAAGGGTAGTGAGACCAGCTATGTTATATGGGTTGGAGACCG